>NC_132882.1:5764725-5912225 GCF_030463535.1 Salminus brasiliensis | reverse complement strand
TGATTTATTTTAAGCCGTATCGCCCACCCCTAAGGCTTTATATAAAGCTCAGCTCTGTGTCTTAACGCTGAATAGCTCTCCACATATAGTGAAGTGACCCGTTGTGGGCTGAGTGGGTTTCCCAGACTAAATGATTTCCTTCATAGAGCCGAGGCCTGCCCTGTGCACAGTGGGCCATATTTATCAAAGGCTGCAGAATGACGAGATCAGTATTTGGATATGATTCACTTCACAAACATGTAGCATTCCATTGTCTTTAGGCCTCTGTTTCTCTCGGGTTTTCAATTTTCCCAGTCTTACAGGCTGCGCTCACTGCCAGTCTAATGTTTGGACACGTCTGCTGATGAGGTTTTCGAGTTATGAAGACTCCAAAGCCTGTGAAACTTCTGCCCTACTACTGAGGAAATCAATATTCCTAGATATCCTAGAAATCCCAGATTACCTAACGTCTGGGAGACCCTACATAAGCCACAGTCAGCTTGATTGCCCTGCTCCTGTTCTTGTCTCCAGTTCTGCCGCCATTCAATCAAATCAATCATGCTTTCTACTTCCCTGTTTTTCCCTCAGCAACATGGAAACAATCAGCCAGTCAGAGGAGGAACACTATCGAGGACCAATCCACCAACACAAAAACCACCAAGCCCACCTATGGCAGGGCGCGGCACTCTGGGGTAAGTGGAAGTACAAGTTGACCAGCTGACCAAGCGCCCAGTTATTACTGCAGTAATACCAGATTTTTAGCGTTTTGAGCATTTGTATAATGTGTAAAATCTCTTTGCCAAGTTTGTGGACACAGCTTTTTTTGTGCCTAAATGTATTGGATGAGTATTTGGACCATGTTTTGGGCAAAGGTTTTGGCACATTAGATTTTAGCCAAAAGTTTGTGGACATCTTTATTAGCCAAAGGTATTGGTTAAGTTTTTGGACCAACCATGTTTTGGGCAAAGGTTTTGGCACATTAGACTTCAGCCAAAAGTTTGAGGACATGTCTGTTAGCCAAAAGTGTTGGATGAGTTTTTGGACCAACCAATGTTTTTGGGCAAAGGTTTTGGCATATTAGTTTTTAGCCAAAAGTTTGTGGACATCTATTTTAGCTGAATGTATTGGATGAGTATTTGGACCAACCATGTTTTGGGCAAAGGTTTCATCACATAACACTAGCCAAAAGTTTGTGGACATATATATTAGCCAAATGTATTGGATGAGTATTTGGACCAACCATGTTTTGGTGCATTAGATTTTAGCCAAAGGTTTGTGGACATCTTTATTAGTCGAATGTGTTAGATGAGTATTTGGACCAACCATGTTTTGGGCAAAGGTTTCATCATGTAACACTAGCCAAAAGGTTGTGGACATCTTTATTAGCCAAATGTATTAGATGAGTATTTGGACCAACCATGTTTTGGCGCATTAGATTTTAGCTAAAAGTTTGTGGACACAGCTGTATTAGCCAAACGTATTGGAGTTTTTGGACCAACCATATTTGAGCAAAGGTTTCATCACATAACATATTTAGCCAAAAGTATTGGATGAGTTTTTTTGTACATTTTGTTAATTGTAATGGGTATAGTGGTAAAAATCTGAACTGATGTCCTCTTTTTTACTATTTGTAGTTTTTAATGAAAACTGCATGATCTCACAGAAAGCATTATCATCTGCATTGCCATCCGTCCGTGTTCTCTCACTACAACACTACTGGGAGCTACAGCTATTGGAAATCCCACTAACTGATCAAGACATCCACTGGTGTAGAGGCTAATGAATACAGACGTGATTCCCCGCTAGTGTTCTGCTTCAGCTGCCCCAAGTACTTCCTCCCACCTCTCCTCCCAAGATACACCACCAGCCTGGTGTTTCTCCTGGTCTCTTAACCAGAAAAGCTCATTCTACGGCTTCTGCAGAATCTCTGTAGGGAATGATTAGGCATGTTTTCAACAGATGAAGCAGTGTTTAAATGGCTGATTGTGGCCAGAATGTCTCTTTTTAATGTGTTTCTTCCTATACACACCATGGGTTGTCACTAATCCAGCCTGTGGATCTGCTATGAATGGACCTACACATTGCCATGTATAACGTTCCAATCATGACGGATATAATAATTTAATTATTTTGATTTTTTGTTGCTTATATAACTGATTGGCCCACGAACTGAATCACATGACCTTAAATGTAGGCTCATATCTCTATTAGTACCCTAATAATTTGTCTAGCACTAAGGTGCATTGATCACAGACACGTATTACAGAATATTTGTTCATGAGGAATACATCATTTTAATATTTTCCCAAAGGTTTTTCACATTACACTATAGCCAAAAGTTTGTGGACGTATCTATTAGCTAAAAGTATTGGATGAGTTTTTGGACCAGCCATGTTTTGGGCAAATGTTTTGGCAAATTAGATTTTAGCCAAAAGTTTGTGGACATCTCTATTAGCCAAAAGTATTGGATGACATAACCTTAAATGTAGGCTCATATCTCTGTTAGTACACTGATATTTTGTCTGGCACTAAGGTGCATTGATCACAGACACATATTACAGAATTTCTGTTCACGAGTAATTCACGTCATTTTAACCTTTTCCCAGAAAACCACCAGGTAAAATGGACTGGTTAGTCAAGATGCCGAATCCTTTCAAAATATCAGCGTTCCTTTGTAATCTTCACTGTCACACACATTCAGTCACATGCTGTTGTGCTGCTGTGTGATGTGACCGAGTTGACGGGAGTTGAGTCGTAGCGGCATCAGGCCTTTATCTGTGATCCCAGTTCCAGCACATTTTAGCCAAATCCAGCTGGACAGATTCAGGTTAAGGTGTCTGTGTGATGTTTGTTTGTTTGTTTGTTTGTTTGTTTGTGTATTTATTTATTTATCTATCTCTCTGTCACTCACTTTCACAGACGTAACACTCCCTATAAAACTCTTGAGCCAGTAAAGCCCCCGACCGTGCCCACCGATTACATGACCAGCCCTGCTCGCCTGGGGAGTCAACACAGCCCGGGACGTACTGCCTCCCTCAACCAGAGACCCAGAACCCACAGGTGACATCTCTCTCTCTCTCTCTCTCTCGCTCTCTCTCTCTCTCTCTCTCTCTCTCTCTTTCTCTCTCTCTCTCTCTTTCTCTGCATACTTTGTTAGTCTCCTTTCACCCTGTTCTTCAATGCTCAGGACCCCACAGGACTGACCACCACAGAGCAGGTAGGTAGTATTTGGGTTGTGCAGTGGCACTGACTGACCTGGTGGTGAGGGGTGTGTTAGTAGTGTGTGTTGAGCTGGTGGTACAAATGGATCGGACACAGCAGTTAGCTCACCCTATCGCTAGCAACGCCCCCAACACTAGAAGGGTAAGGATTTCCACACGTCTCCTCTGATTTATGCGATGCCAGACACCGCCTCTTTTCGAACTGCCACCAATGTGGCATCACCGGGCACGCTCGGCCTGTGTCGGCCAGCATCGCTTTAAGAATGAGGGGAGAGAGCGACACTGTCACTGTCCACTCTATTGGACACTCCTACCTAGTTGCTCCACCTTGTAGATGAAGTAAAGTCAGAGACAGAAGCTCAGAAGCTCTCTAATCTGTTGCTGCGCAGTTTGCAGCTGTTGGTCGTCCTCTAGTTCTTCATCAGTGCCCACAACAGGACGCTGCCCACAGGACGCTGCCCACAGGACGCTGCCCACAGGACGCTGCCCACAGGACGCTGCCCACAGGACGCTGCCCACAGGACGCTGCCGGCTGGGTATTTCTGCACTGCTGTGTCTGATTCATTCGTACCTCCAGCTCAACACACTTTACTAACACACCACCACCGTCAGTCAGTGTCACTGCAGTGCTGAGAATGACCCACCACCCAAATACTATCTACCTTCTCTGTGGTGGTCAGTCCCTTGGGGTCCTGAGCATTGAAGAACAAACAGGGTGAAAGGAGGCTGCTAACAGAGTCTGCAGAGAAACTGATGGATACAGTCTGGATTTATAGAACAACACAGTGCTCCTGTACGGTCGGTGAAGCTGAAATAATGGGCCGAGTGCATTCCAAACCAGGGATGGTCAATATTCGGACATGACTGTGTGTCTATCAAGTGGATTGCCTCGCTGTTGAACGTCCTGCTGTGCTGCAGAGAGACGCCAGGGTGCTTTTGTTCGATGTCTTCCCTCCTGTCACTTTTTCCCCTGAGAGACTGCAGTCTCTGCTGACACTGACCTGATTCACCTGTCAGGAGACTCATGTGCTTTCCCTGTGTGTGTGTGTGTGTGTGTGTGTGTGTGTGTGTCCTTCACGCGTTTGCACACCCACTCTTCCTCTGTCAGCCTAAACCTCTCCGCACGCTGACAGATCCTGCTGGTGCTGCCGCATCCTCACGAGAGCCGGCATGTTAAAAGCGTATGAGTCAGCTTCTAAAACCACACTGAAGTCTGAGGAGTCTTTAAGTGGGAAGTTCTGAGCGTGTGGGCTCCTCCTGTTCCTGGCACGAGAGCTGCTTTCGAGACACACTAACACTAGCTTTGAGGTCAAATTGCATCATGTGAGCCTTCATACAACACTTGGGCTAGAAGTAATTGACCATAACAATCTTAATCCCTGAAACTCTAGACCTCTGTAGGTGTTCTGTGGTATCTGGCACCAAGCCGTTAGCAGCAGAAGTCCTGGAAGTCCTGGAAGTCCTGGAAGTCCTGGAAGTCCTGGAAGTCCTGGAAGTCCTGGAGGTCCCGAGGCGTGGCCTCTGTGAGCATCAATGAGCCATAGGTGCCCATGTTCGTGTTGCCGTTTCCCTGCTTGTTCTTCCTGGGAGCAGGACCTTTTGGTAGGACATGGAGAAGACCCCTCAAGACCTACCTGTAGATGTTTTGGAGATGCCCTGACCCAGTTGTCCTACCACGACGCTCAGCACTTGTCAAAGTGGCTCAGAACCTCCGTTCCTCTGTTAGTTCAGCCCAAGTGGGGTAGCCTTCGTCCACCTGGCAAATTGATGAGCCCATTGAGCCTTTCATCTACATGAAAGCATTCAAGTTGCACCCATTGCTGACACAGATGTGCAAATGCACACACACAGTTAGTCTAGTCCCTGTGGAGAAGTGCTGCCAATAGAATAGGACTCTCTGAGAATAAACATGAACCTCTTGGCATCATGCTTCCTAATGCCAGGCGTGGGCTAGAGGGGTGGAAAGCCCCCAGCATTAAGGAGCTGTGGAGCAGTGCAGCTCTGGAAATATGGATGGTGCTCCAGCCAATACTTTTGGGATGAGTTAGGGAGAGCGGGATGATGAGGAGGGGTGGTGATGATCATCCAACATCCTGACCTCACTAACGCTCTTGTCACTGAATACAATCAAATCCTCACAGCAATGCTCCTCCTCCAAAATCTAGTAGAAGGCCTTCTTCCCTGGACTGTCAAGACAGTTGCTCCAACAAAAGTGGGATAAGCTTTTTATTACCCTTGATTTCAAAAGAAACAATGAATGAGCAGGTGTCCCAATACTTTTGTCAATGTAGTGTATGTTAAAAATAACTGAGGTTTTCATTGGGTGTCCTTATTTATTCGCATGACTGTGTATTTCCCAGCATCCCTCTGCCTTTTTGTGTATAATTTACATCCGTCTGCCACATCACAGGCAGTTCAGTCAGCAGTCTGTACTTAGCCCTGTGATGTATAGTGTGTGTGTGTGTGTGTGTGTGTGTGTGTGTGTGTGTGTGTGTGTGTGTGTGTGTAAAAGTGTGTCCCTGCGTTTGTGATTACAGATCAGAATAAGGCCGTAGTGCTTATTCAGCTCCTGCGGCCGGCCATGTGGCTGCTGAGTCTCAACCTGATTCAATAAGCAGCTCAGCCTCTGTCAGGCCAACTCCGGCCGCATCCGTCACCGCCGCAGCGGGACCCCCTCTCTGCGATAATTCGGCTAGCGCTGTCTGATCAGTAATTGGATCTGTGTAGGATTGGACGACAGGAGAGATCAGCAGTCTGATGCTCAGAGCTAAGTTTAGAAGCACAGTCACAATTTCGGAGCGTATCTGATCAGAGTGTTCTCCAGTCCAGAGCTCGGCTGATCTGTCGTTTGATTGATGGACGGCGATTTGATCGGAGTTCTAGTGTTTCCTCAGTGTCGTCAGAAATGTGTGTTCTCTTATTGTGGTGATTACGGTTCTCTGTTAGGAGGAGAACCTTTTCTTTGCTTTAGGGTAAACATCCTGTTGGATGTGAGGTGTTCTGTGGTGAGATGGTATGAGTGAGAGTGAGAGTGAGAGTGAGAGTAAGAGTGAGAGTATAGGTCAGTGTCTTATATAAGCCAGTGCTGTAGACTTGCCTTGATGTTTTCATTATAAATCAATCACTCTTTCTCTCTCTCTCTCTCTCTCTCTCTCTCTCTCTCTCTCTCTCTGCAGTGGTAGCAGTGGTGGGAGTGGTAGTCGTGAGAACAGCGGAGGCAGCAGTATTGGCATTCCCATTGCCGTGCCTACCCCCTCCATCCCTAACTCTGGACCAGGTGAGCTCACTCTCACTCACTCACTCACTCACTCTCTCTCTCTCTCTCTCTCTCTCTCTCTCTCTCTCTCTCTCTTTGTGCATTCAGTCAACCTTTTTTAACTCAAAGTGGAATAATAGAAAGATGGATAGATGAATAGAGCAGCATCTTCAGCTTCAGCTGGATTTCTGAACACGCCCCCTGTCAGTCAGTGGGTTTTCTGTTCTTCTAAGGATCAGATTGTCTGTGCTCATCATGCCCTAAGCTCCAGGAGCAGCAGATTCGTTGATGACACTGGTGCAGGACCAGCTCTCTGCTGTGCTTTGCCCAGAAGATGCAAAAACTGATTCTGGATCAGGATTTATTCAAAGGGTTACAGATTACAGCTTTAGTTTAATGAATGAAAACAAAACAACAAAGGTTATGTTCCATCAACACGGTCATCAAGGTCCTCTGGGTGCCCAGACCGGTTCTAGTAGAGAGAAAATCTCAGTCTCAGTGTTGTGTTTTTAACGGTTCCCAGCTAATTTGTGTCCATCATACTCTCTCACACAGCATCATACCACGCAGTAATGGCATCTTCATTTGGGCAGCAGACCAAATAGGCATTGTCAAATCAGAGTGTGTGTGTGTGTGTGTGTGTGTGTTATGAGATGAGAATAAAGCTCATGTTTAATCAGCCTTAATGTGTTCCAGTCTCTCCAGAGGATGTTTGAACCTTTTCCTGTCTCTCCAGTGAAGCTAAAGCTCAAACCCGTTCAGTTTGTTTGTTGAGAAAGGCCTCCGGTAACAGCGATACTCCAGCAGCACAGAGTCAATGCTGTGGTTCATCCTTCACTTTTAACACAGCCGTAATGGCCTGTTTTCTCTGAGAGAGGTGCAGGTGAGAAGTAGGCCGCTGCTCTGAGGAGGGCAAAAGGACAGGTGGAGGGAAAAGGGGAAGAAAGCAGCAGGGAGTGGTAAATAACTAAGCTGGCTGGAGGATGGAGAGAATGAAGGGGAACAGAAAGTGAGTGAGGATTGGAAGACACTGGGTGTAGGGGCATTGAGAAAGAGAAGGAGAGGGATTTATCATAGATGTGTGGATGGATGAAGTGATTGATAGACCAGGTTGGTTAGATTGATTGATGGGTAGGTGGATGGATGGATGCAAGATAAGTAGTCAGGTAGATGGGTGGATGGATGTAGAAGTAGTCCGGTATATGGATGGATAAGTAGTCGGATGGATGGGTGGACAGGTAGTCGGATGGATGAATGGATGGTGGACAGGTAGTCTGATGGAAGGATGGGTGGGACAGGTAGTTGGATGGATGGATAAAGTCGGAAGGATGGCTATATGGATAAGTAGGTGGATGGATGGATGGATGGATGGGTGGACAGGTGGTCATATGGATGGATGGACAGGTAGTCGGATGGATGAATGGATGGTGGACAGGTAGTCTGATGGATGGATGGATGGATGGGTGGACAGGTAGTCTGATGGATGGATGGGTGGACAGGTAGTCGGATGGATGGATGGAAGGAAGGATGGATGGATGGATGGGTGGACAGGTAGTCGGATGGATGGATGGGTGGACAGGTAGTCGGATGGATGGATGGATGGGTGGACAGGTAGTCGGATGGATGGATGGATGGATGGGTGGACAGGTAGTCGGATGGATGGATGGATGGGTGGACAGGTAGTCGGATGGATGGATGGATGGATGGGTGGACAGGTAGTCGGATGGATGGATGGATGGGTGGACAGGTAGTCGGATGGATGGATGGATGGATGGATGGACAGGTAGTCGGATGGATGGGCCGACAGGTAGTCGGATGGATGGGTGGATGGGCCGACAGGTAGTCGGATGGATGGATGGATGGGTGGACAGGTAGTTGGATGGATGGACACAGTCGGAAGGATGGATATATGGATAAGTAGGCGGATAGATGGATGGGTGAGTAGTCAGATACATGGTTGGATGGATGGATAAGTAGTCGGATATATAGATGGATGTATAAATAGATGGATGGATGAAAGGGTAAGTAGTCAGATGGACAGATGGATGGATATGTAGTCAGATAGGTGAGTGGTTGGAGAATAATAGAATTGGGAAAGAGAGAGCGAAAAAGAAAGAGTGAGGGAGGGAGAGAGACTGCATGCTCCAGTTGAGAAGAGCTATAGCACAGGAGACAGAGCTACCCCTCCTCATCACACTGTCACCATGGCAACTCCCTCCATCAGCACTGCTGGGATCCACTATGTGTGTGTGTGTGTTGATCTAGATTAATATGCATCAATACTGTAAACTGTACTTCTGATCGGTCCCTCTGTCTGAGGAAGTGAGTGTCTACTCCCTTTTCTGTTGCAGCACGAATGAGGAGTGTGTGTGTGTGAGTGTGTGTGTGTGTGTCTAAGTTGACTTGTCTGACTGTGTGTACCTGAGTGTGTATCTGTGTGTAATGTCTTATGTCATTCTGATGTGTCATTGCAGCCCCTCCAATGTTTGCTCCTCCACCTGCCCCGCCTCCGCCCATGTTTGGGGGCCCAGGTCCCCTCATGTCCGGTACAGCCGTAGGTGAGCCCCCCAAAACTCCTCCATGTCTAGTTGCATGGTGGAACCAAATGAGCTGTGATTTACTGGAGGTTACAAATGATGGGTCTGGGCGATAAAATTATGATAATTATCAGTTATTACTTTTTTTTCCAATATTGATATCCGTAATGCATGTTTGAGGTATTAGCTAGGGTCAGGTTTTAAGGTAGCTATGTGTGTGATGTTCTCAAAATATAGATTTTAAATAGAATTTTAATTTCCTATATTTTATTTTTGGGTTTAAAATTGCAGTCAGATTAAACATTTTGGAGCATAAGGAAATTGGCATAATTGGCTGATAAATGCAAATTCTCTATTTCATGTCCAGTTACATTTTAAATTGATCTATGGTAATGTAAATTGGTTTAATATAAATGCAATCAATTGTTTAGATTTTTTTAATCTACAGGTTGCACAACTGAATATCTGCTGATACCTAAACCAGTCTGATACCATCTTTTCTCCTTTCTTAAGTAAAGAAATATATATTTCTTTGATATTTTGTTTGTCGGGCTCTGAGTGATCCAGTGGACTAAGCTGCTGCCACTATGACCTGGTTCAAGAGGATGACCAGTTCAAATCCCAGTCCATGCTGCCTGCCATCAGCAGACGCAGCCTAAGAGAGGACAATTGGCCTTGCTCTCTCTGGATGGGTAGATGGCTCTCGCTCTGTCCCCACATCACTATAGTGTAGGACTGCACTATACCAGCCGATGTATCCGAGCTGGGTACCCGGTGCTTTCCTCAGAGCGCGTTGGTTGCCTTGTGATGTTGCGTTGACAGCAGTTCGAAAGGAGGTGGTAGTTGGCTGTACATGTGTCAGAGGACTGAATCAGGTTATACGTCAGGTTCTTCTGATGTACAATTTAGAGATCTTGGCCAGTACGAGATACAGTGTTCAGAATCAGAGCACCCATAGTTTACAATAGACAAGATTAGAAGATACACTAATGATTTTCTAACTCTGGTACATGAGCTCTGCTCCCCAATAGAGAATTACGTGGACAAGCTTGTCCAGTGCACCAGTTTGGCAATATTTTGGTTTCCAGACTATAATTTTTATCATTAATCAGTCAATAAATTTAAAAGCAAGCCTTGTTGGATAATTATATGGAGATACAAGCTATAAGGTTAGGCTGTGAGGCAATAGTTTAAATTTAAATGCACTCTAAATTCACATTTTCATCCAGGCTGTCCAAGAAATAACCATGTATTTCCTAAAAAAAAGCTAAAAACATTCTTTTTACAGTGAGTTAATTCAAAATCACTCTGTTCTAGTCATTTTAGAACATTTCTGTTGGTCAATTCTTCAATAAATGCTCTCATAGTGTTAAATAGTGAAGAAAAATAGTTGGTTTTGTATTGATGAATTTATTATATATTTAGTTAGCCTACATGATTGATATTGATTGATTATATAATAATACTTTGAGCCATATCGCCCAGCCCATGTCTTCTCTGTAAATCATGGCTCCCTCCGATGTGTAAGTTTGGTGGTGTTGGTGGTGGGTTATCTCTTTCCTGCTCCGGTGCACAGTTAACTCCATACAGCCTTGCTTTCACAGATTTGCTGAATTTCACAGGACACTTTGAAGCTGAAGAACTCTCCAAGAGCTTTCAGAGAAGGCTGTGGAATGTGGGGGTGGCAAAATATTGGAAACGCTATATGAGGGGAATAAAATTGTCTTATCTGTAAATCACAACGAACGGGGAAAGGTGCTTCAGGATAGAGGGGAAGGATGGTTTAGGAAAGAGGAACGGTGTTAAGGGCAGTTCTGACACTTTCTGATGGGATGTCCATTTCGAACCTCCTCACAGACAAACCCAGGGTTGCCATATCCTCAGAATTCATTATCTCAGAAACGATGAAATGAATGAGCAGGTGTCCCAATACTTTTTTTTTTTTCATATAGTGTATATCCAGGTCGTTCTGTTGCATAAGCTTCTGCTTTTTGACCACGTTCTCTCTGGAGAATGCCCGAGGAAGCATGCGGCCCACGTTTGCTTTGTGTTCCAACTGTGGGGCCATTCTTCTTGAAGAATGCTCTTGTTCCCCAAGTAGGAGCTGCTGAAAATGTCCACAGCAGCATTCCAGAAAGATCTGAAGGGGCTCTGAAGACAAAAGGCAGGCCAGGCCCTCCTTACTGAAGGGCTCAGATCAGATCTGCTCTTATACTTACTCATCTACTCACTCAACCCCCCACCACTAAACCCCCCAGCTGGGTCCTGCTGTTTGTTTACCATTAATGCAGTGATGGGTGTTTTCCCTGTATTGGGTGACTGCTTGGTACGCTTGGGCTTTAAGGGGCTCTGAGTTTTAGACTTGCATTAATGATGAAGTTCCTGATTATGTAATAGATTGCTGGTGCACTATGTGTGTGTGTGTGTGTGTGTGAGAGAGTATAACAGAAGGTGGAGGGTTGTGTCTAATGCACTGTAGAGCTTGTGTGATATTTGTTTAGTTGTTTGTTTGTTTACCTGCTTCTTCCACTGTATTTGTGGTAAAGGCAAGTATGCCCCTGAGAAGCCTGTCTGTTATCTAGCACTGTAAACAGGAAATACCACACTAGGAAAAAATGTATCTCTGCTGCTGTCACTAAACACACACTGTAGTTCACATAGACACACACACACACATACATACACACACACACACCAGCAGTTTACGGTGAGGACAGATCTCTCAGAAGGATGTCTAAATATTTATTTCCTCATGAGAACCAGCGATTGCTCACATGTCAGTTCGAACTTCAGACCCTGTAGCCGGGAAGCCACAGAAGCCCCCTATTTGTGTTTTCAGTGTGTTGTGAGTTTGGTTGAAGTGTGTGAACGTGAAGGTTCAGTGAAGGGATCAGCTAAATTTACCTAGAAAGCAGAGCAGAAATGTAATGAAACACTCCTTCAAAATCCCTAGAATGCACTCTGGGCGTGGTCTTAATATTCAAATGAACCTGCATGACTGACAGCCTTTGATCACTGACGCTACCATGGCAACGCACACAGCCTTAACACAGCGGAGTTGAGATGTACATGTGCTGTGAAATTCTTCTCAGATCACAGCATAGAAAGCTGCCCCCGGAGCAGAGCTTTGCTCCGGGGCCAACAGTGGTAGCTTAGTGGAACCTGGTACTAAACACGTAACCCTGTGGTCAATAACCCGGCCCTCAAACCACTAAAACCACTGGGCCACCACTGCTCTTCTATTTAGGACAGTAGTGAGGTAAAGTACATATCATAATAATAAAAAAAAAACATTTTTGTAAATTAATTTTGATAAATATTTACATCGACCAGCCATAACATTAAAACCAGGTGATTAAATAACATTGATTATCTGCTTTCAGTGGTCAGTTCTTGAAGGTGATGTGTTGGAAGCAGGAAAATGGGCAAGCATAAGACTCTGAGACACGTTGGTGAGAGCTAAATTGTAAAGATTCGAATGCTGGACTAGACACCTGGGTCAGATTATCTCCAAAACAAAACATCAGGCAGGTCTTGTAGGGGGTTCCCAGTATACAGTGGTCAGTACCTACCACCTAAGTACTCCAGTGTGCCAAGGCTCATTGATGTGATCCATGGAGGCCCCACCTTACAACTTACATGACCACAGCAGGCCTTCGGTGGTCTTGAGGAGTCCATGCCTCAGTGTGTTAGAGCTGTTTTGGTGGCACAAGGGGGACCTACTCGATACTCAGCAAGTAAAAAAAATGGCCAAAAGTATGTAGACATGGATTCTAACATTTAAAGGTTGAAGAAACATCTAAACACACCTTTTTCTGAATAGTTTGTGATATTTATTTGACACTGGTGAGGTTATTGTGTTTAAGACAGTAAACAAATGGTTAAAATATCAAATGGATCCAAACTTTTGAACAGTGCTGCAGTTCGTGGCAGTGTGGTAATTCTTTTAAATATTCACAGCCTCAGCAGAATCGCCCTCAGCCCTGTATCCCCATACCAAGTTCCTCTCAGCACAGCTGAACAATGCGTGTTATTTTTCACTAGGGTGTGTCTCTTTCACGTTGAGCTGTGTGTGAGAGCCTCGGGGGACACACCCGTGTGACTCAGTCTCGCATGAACCGGCCGACAGACCCTGCAGAAGGCCGGGCCTCAGCTAATGTTTAGTCATCCTGGGCTGCAGCTCAAACTGCTTCCTTTGGATCTCCTTCCTGTTGGGCTGGAAGGTTTACATGTGGGACAGTTCAAGCCAGCAGTGCTAATGTGGCTAATGTGCAAAGGCTAATGTTGACGCAGTGGAGGCCATTTCTCTCCCTCAGTTGTTGGAATGTTAACCCCTTAAACCCTGGGCTTATTTTTAAGTTTTAATTTTAATAACTCTGAATTATTCAGTAACTAATCAATCATTTTTAATCATTTAAAAAGCTAATTTAATGTATAGATTATAAGTGTGATATTCTTTGTTTTTTAATGTTTTTTTTTTTTATAAATCTGTCTTATAGACAGCAGTAGCAATTTCTAAATTCTCTAAAGGTTTAGGTGTAAGCATTGTTGGATATCTACACAAAATATTATTCAGTATCCAATATGAATTATCCACTAAGTGGATAATTGGTAAGTGATAAGTGTTTTTTAAGTGTTAACTAGTAGTATCTACTAATAATTATTCAGTAGCTGCTATTAATTATTCAGTGTCCACTGTGAATTATTCAGTACCTGCTATGAATTATTCAGTAGCTGCTATTAATTATTCAGTGTCCACTGTGAATTATTCAGTACCTGCTATGAATTATTCAGTAGCTGCTATTAATTATTTAGTGTCAACTGTGAATTATTCAGTACCTGCTATGAATTATTCAGTAGCTGCTATTAATTATTTAGTGTCAACTGTGAATTTTTCAGTAGCTGCTATTAATTATTCAGTATCTGCTATTATGTATTCAGTATCTACTAATAATTATGCAGTAGCTGCTATTAATTATTCAGTGTCCACTGTGAATTATTCAGTACCTGCTATGAATTATTCAGTAGCTGCTATTAATTATTCAGTGTCCGCTGTGAATTATTCAGTACCTGCTATGAATTATTCAGTAGCTGCTATTAATTATTCAGTGTCCACTGTGAATTATTCAGTACCTGCTATTAATTATTCAGTAGCTGCTATTAATTATTTAGTGTCCACTGTGAATTTTTCAGTATCTACTATTAATTATTCAGTAGCTGCTATTAATTATTCAGTATCTACTATTATATATTCAGTATCTGCTATTATATTTTCAGTAGTTGCTATTATTTATTCAGTGTTCACTATAAATTATTCAGCTTCTGCTAATAATTATTCAGCAGCTGCTATTATATATTCAGTATCTGCTATTTTTTATTCAGTGTTCACTATGAATTATTCAGCTTCTGCTGTTAATTATTTAGTTTCTGCTATTATTTATTTAGCATCTACTATGAATTATTCAGTTTCTACTATAAATTATTCAGTATCTGCTATTAATTAATCAGTATCTGCTATAAATTATTCAGTATTCACTATGGATTTAGTGTTCATTTTGAATTAAGCATCCATTCTGAATCCAATTATAAAATTATCATTATAAATTATTCATTATGTACTATGAATTCTTCAATGTCCACTATGCATTATGTATTCACTATAAATTATTCAGCATCTTCTTTGAATTATTCAGTATACAATGTGAATGATTCAGGATCCACTATAAATGATGTATTATGAATTAAGCATCCACTATGAATTGCTCAGTATTTATTATACATTATTCATTATGTACTATGAATGATTAAGTATCAACTATGAAGTATTGAATATCCACTGTGAAGGATTCAGTGTTCACTATGGACTATTAGAGAGCGTGTGCATATACTGGCCTTTAGGGTTAAGAGGTTAAGCGCTTGTTTGTTGGGGGAGGTTTGGGTATTACATGCTAAAATGGGGAAAATCTAGTGTGAACAGTTAGGATGATATTAGAGCCTGTCCAGCCCTGCTTACTTCTCCTGTCCCTTTAAACACTTTTCAACTATTTCTCCTTAAATGTTTTTGTCTGGGTTTTTTGGGGTGTTTTTTTTTTCCTGCTGACCCTGAACATCATCGCTCAGTTGAGTCGGGTGTTTGGCATCTGCTTCTTTATTTGTGCACTAGGACTACAAAGCTAACCCCGAGTCACCTGAACTAATTTCCATAGATACACATGCACTTACAGCCAGGTCTTTACTAAGGTCACACAGCCTTGTTGATGTGGTGGAGTATGAGTAATGCGGAGTATAACAGTGAACATGAGTCACATTATAGTTTTTATATCTTATAGAAATCGAAACCTATTGGATCTATTGGATTCTGCACAGCACCTGCTGTCTAAAATAGCTGTATGTAGCATTCAGGTTTTGTTCATTTTTATAGTTCATAGTAGGTCATACTTCACCCCAAACCACATCACAGGCCTGAGCAGTGTGGTTTCAGCAGGCCGAGAGAAGTGAGAGAGCATGTATTTACAGAAAAGCTCGACTTCTAGTGTTTGTTAGCAGCCTCGCAGCCTCGCAGCCTCGCAGCCTCGCAGCCTCGCAGCCTCGGCGTTAAACTAAAGAAGCATGTCTTGGACACCAAACACGCCTCGGCTACTCAACTGTTGTGTACATTTGATGTTTTCTCGTAAAATTTCTTTCAACATCTACTTTTTCATTTTTCCTAAAGCTATTGATTCTTTACTGATTGCGGATTGATTTGATTGATTGATTGATTGATTAATTTTTCCAGTGAAACCTTGTTAATAACCATCTCTGTACATTTGGATCTGGGTATGTGTAGTGATGTCGTCTGAATGGTTCTTGTTCTCAGGCTTCCTTTACTCTTCATGTTGTTAGTGCTGATTGTCTGGACACTAGGGATGCTCTTTTTTTGGGGGGACCTAAACGAAATCCCTAATAATGAAATCTGCGGGATATCAGGCAAACTTTTCTTCCTGCTCTGTTTTAAGGGTGTGACTGATTTTTCCTTTCTGGGTTTTGTGTCTCTCTCTCTCTCTCTCTCTCTCTCTCTCTCTCTCTCTCTCTCTCTCTCTTTCTGTATCTTTGCTCTGGCAGCGGTGGCTCCAGGCCCAGGGCTCGGCCCAGGGCTCGGCCCAGCCCCCATGTCTCAGTTTGGGACGATATCGAGGCAGATTTCCCGCCACAACTCCACCACCTCGTCAGTCTCCATGGTTTCGGCCACAGGGACTTACCGCCGCGCCCCCTCCGTTTCCTCCCAGTTTCCCCTGCAGCAGCCGCATGTCAACGGCGCCGCTCCAGCGGCCTTCGCACAGAACTCAAGTAAGACGCCCCCTTTTTACCAGACCAGAGAGTTAGGATTAGGGTTTTCTGGTCAAGTCTGTCTGCTAATACCAGCAACAATAATCAGGCAATAATCAGGCATCAGGATTGTTTCTAAGGCTTGAACTTGTCATTACAAATTTAATAGAAGAGTTTGCTTTTAAAAAGTGTGAAGAAATTTCATCTTAACTTGACTTTATTTATTCATTCTAGCATGCATCCATTCATTGTAATTTTTTTACAATATAAAGAACAACCGACAGATTCACATTATGTCAAAAAAAAAGCAAAAATGGAGATACAAGGTTTTTGCATGACTGCAAAGATTTAAAAGGGGGATTTGAAAAGTACTGTTACCTTTATGGCATTTAGCAGACGCTCTTATCCAGAGCGACTTACAAGGTTACTCGTATTACAGAGGGTCAGTGTAGTGTTAGGAGTCTTGCTCAAGGACTCTTATTGGTGTAGCGCAGCATAGCCGCCCAGACCGGGAATCGAACCCCAGTCTCCAACATGGTGTGGTAGCTCACTGACAGGTAGTGGTGTTATCTGTTGCGCCACACCAACCAACATACTGTTGAAAGTAAAGGATCCTTGAGGAACTTTTGGAGGTTCAAGAGAAACCTCCTTGAGGATCCTACATGAGTTCCTCCACAGTATTACACTGAAGAACCTCCAAAAGTTCCTCAAGGATCTTATGTTCACTGTTCATGGTGTGCAGCGTGCCCTTTTTGAAGGGCAGGAGCGGCTTCATTAAGGCAGTATTGAACTCCTCCCGTCTGAAAGTGCAGATTAAGGTTTTCTGCTCTCTGCTGTGCTCGTCTTTGCCGTCTTTCGCATTGACGCAAGATATCCTTGGCCTCCTCCAGGACAGGGCTGCGGCTCCTCGCGGCAGTTTTTTGTTGAGTCAGGCTTTAATTATTCCTCAAAGCGCCCTCCAGGCACCTGAGCGCGTCAAGCACGTCGGAAATGACAGCTTAAAGCCGTGGCCTGGCAGAGTGGAAGCTGTCTCGCAGCATCTGTCCTTTAAACTGTTTAAACAGGCCGGTATTTTTAGCCGTATCCTCCATGTCTACTGTGGCATGTTAGCCTTTAGTGGAAGAACAGCTTGTGTCTGGTGATCTCCCTCTCTCGCCGTCCCTCTGTCAGTTCTGCAGGTGTTCTCCTGTCCTTGAGCTCAGCTAAACCCCTCAGACGTAGGTCCGGTGGGGGCTGCAGCACCTGTGTTGTTTGTGAATCTGCTTCCTGAGCGTTACAGCCCGGAGGCTCAGGTGTCAGATCTCACTGACCAGCATTAACAGACATTAAAGAGAAAAAACTGGTTGACCACACTTGGTGCCCTATAAAACCTTTATTTAAAAAGGGTTTATTACTAAATATTTATGACTAAAATAAGAATTATGATTAATATTAATAGTAATATTATTATTATTATTATTATTAATAATAATAGGGAAATAATATAATAATAATTATAATCATAAGGCAAGCAGAGGGTACAGTTGTGCCCCTCTAAAATACTGTGTTCCCCAGTACAAGTAGTCTAGAAACTGTGTGTGTGTGTATATATATATATATATATATATATATACAGTATATATAATAAATCCATCTTTGCTGTTTTTCTCTGTTTTTATGACATGATCTATAATATTTATTTGATGATAAACGGACTAATAGATGTTTCAAAATGACATTTTTATTTATTTATTTATTTATTTATGTTGACGTCCATTAAAACTTAGACTTTTACTTCTTCTCTTTTAAACTTGTTTTTTGGAGGAACAGCCATGATTGAATCATATATATATATATATATATATATATATATATATATATATATATATATATATATATATATAGTAAATGTAATGTAAATGTAATAAATAAATATATAAATGGATACTAAATAATGAGGCTTAAAATGAGTGAACACTAAGTCTGCAGTTTAAGAGGTTCCGTTCGTTTCAGGTTTGAGATGGTAAATGAGGCACTAATAGGCCTTCGTGAGTGTAGCTCCTGTTCAGAGAGAGTTAAAGCAGCTTTTAAAAAGCTTTTTTTAATGAGAGGGTCATGCTTAGTGACATGAGCACACACACAAACACACACAAACACACACACACACACACACACACACACAGGTCCCTCTAGAGTGACTATGCCAGGGAGCTGTGGGGATCGTTCACACTCTGCAGTTCCCCTGCTGCCAGGAGCTGCTGTACTGCTGTGAGGGGTCAGGGTCCAGAGTCACAGTCGTGTCTTCAGAAAGAGCTTCTTCTGGACTTCTTCTGAAAGTTAGGATAAAGTGATGTTCTTCAGAATCCTGTCATGTTCTCAACTTTTCTTGTGAGAAATTCTTTAGTTCTTTAAAATTCCTCACACTTGGTCTCGGACTGTAAGACTCTAAACTATGATTAGATGATTAGATTTAAAGTCTAATTCAACAGAATTCAATTAAATTAACTTTACATACATAAAATACCTGCTTTCCGGGGTCACACCACAGTTCTCATATTCTCCACAGCTCAGGAGGATTGGAGGATTTCCTCCACCGTCACTTCTCGTCAGCTCTTGTTGGCTGCAGTCTTTAAATGTTTAAGGACGGTTCATACCTATGTGGACGTGGAGACGCCACAGGGCGTGCAGCCAAAGTGCTGTAATTGTAATTGATGGCGCGTACCACTCCAACTACGTGGCCGGGCCGCGTGGTGACGTAAGCGTGCCTCAGTCGTTCGTTGGCTGATTTCACGCAGCTGCCTCGTGTAGTGCGGTGACGGGTCTACATGCTGCTGCCTTCTCCTTCTGAGAGCCAGTTTCAGCAAAAGCTCCTCTGCTTTAATCAACAACAGCTGCCTTCCAGCAGCTCCATGCTGTTGACTGTGTGTGTTTACAGTGGGGTCTGTTTCCTTTTTTTATATTTATGTACAATATGAATGTACAGGAAGTGGCTCACTAAGCCTGATTAGAGATTCAGCTGAATTATTTTAAATACATTAAAAATGCGTCTCATGTTTGCTGCATAAAACTTTACGAACGGCTTCAAAATATTATAATTATAAAATCATAATTATTGCTTTAAGAACGTTTGGATTCTTTTAAGGTTTAAAAATAGGGCTTTATGATATTACTGTTATAGAACTGCTCACTATCAATATAGAATGATGAGCAGATGACTGTGAATATGTGCCATATTTCCCAGCCGTAGGTCAGAGGAATGTCAGTGTGGAGGTTCTGCTCATTGTAAAGAGGCTACAGTTACTGTAATGGAAATCCATACAGCGTGAAATATGTTGAGTGCAGCTATTTGTAAGTCATGAAGTGTGAAAGTGACTGAAGCCAGTCATCAGCGTCTCTTTTATGGCCGTTGGTCCAAAACGTGGTCCATCAGTCAGAACTGCACTGAGGCTACAAGGTGACAAATGAATGGATCCTTATAAATCCTCATTTCATGAATCACGGCGCTCTTGTGCTTGTGCTGAGGCTGCTTCCAAAGACTCCGTAGTAATTTATACAACAACAGGATACGTGTGAGGTTATGTGGATGAGCTGCTAGAGTAGCTCTTTTACAGTGGCACTTACAGTTGTCCGGGGTAGCTCTAGCAGGGCAGAAATAACTGACTTCCTATAAAGCTGGCATCCTACAACAGTCCAGCATTTAAAGTCACTGAGCTGACTGAGCTGACTGAACTGCCTATCTCCAGGGCTCTAGGGTCCAGTGGTGGTGTGTTTTGCGGTACTCCAGCTGACCCTGGTCTTTGAGCAGCTTGATCATATATGTAAGGTTCCTAATGTGCCAATGTTCCTTGTCCTAATGTTGCCTTCAGAGACTCTGTAGTGAGTGGATATCCAACAAGAGGATAGCCAGTGTTTGACTCTGTGTGCTTGATTCATTAAAACTGATTATTATTATAGAATAATGGAATATATGGCAAATATTCAATGGATTATTTAATAGGATAAATGACAGACACACATAAGCCACTTTTTAGCCACACTAGCCTCGTAGCTCTGGTGCAAAACGAAGCGTTTGGGGTGTCCAGTTTGATTGTACACCAACCTTTTACTCTAATCTCCCTCACACACACATGGTGATGGTGTGTCTGTGCTCGGACGGAGGTCGGCGTTCGGGTTGAGGTTTTCATCCACTGGTTTTTACTGTTTTTCTAATCAATGTGCTTTTTGCTTCTTTTTCTCTTGCTCTCCTCTGTGTGTGTGTGTGTGTGTGTGTGTGTGTGTGCATATGTGTGCGTATGTGTGCGTATGTGTCTCTGTGTGCTTGTACAGTGTCTGTTGCCCCCCCGCCTCCCCCCATGCCTCAGCTGATTCCACAGATCCCCCTCACAGGCTTTGTTGCGAGGGTGCAGGAAAACAGTAAGTGCTAAAGAACTCCCCCAGTGTTGTGTGCAAGTGTGTGTGTGTGTGTGTGTGTGTGTGTGTGTGTGTGTGTGTGTGTGTGTGTGTGTGTGTTTGTGTGCGCCTCCCCATAGCATGTAGCATGTCCTCCTTTACTGTCCTCCTGCATGATCTTCTCACTGTCCTCACTGATTATCTCCATGCCTGGACAGCTATTACCATCATCTCTGCCTTTCACAAATAGGGGAAGCAGAAACAGAAGAAAGGGACAACCGGCTTGATGTAATCAGAGGAAGCAGAACTGTGTCACACGTTTATGTAAAAGTGTGTATTCCTTTATGTAAGCCCCAAAGCGGCTTACTAGGCTGCTCAGTGAGAGATTGGACATTATTTACAGGCACAATTGGGGGGAAAAAGCTCTTATTGTTTCTCTAAAGCTCGTTCCTAAAACGTTTCACTGTGAGGAAATCTGGGACGGGTCAGCACTGAAATGCAGGGCAGAAATTTAGAACCAGGAAAACACAAAACACCCGTAATTTCACCCCTCGGTGCCCCCTGATGCGTTCCTGACCCGTTCTTAAATCGGGCTACTCCATATTCCACATCGGACTGATCCCGTCACAACCGAGGACGGATTGTGCTGTTTAATTCTGCCCTCTACTGGTTGTTCATGTGATTAAATATATTCAGTACAAACTGAGGGTTTAGGCACCTTCTCACTGTAGAAGCTCCAGATCTCATCAGATCAGATGCAGGTGAAGATAAATCCAGTAAAGAGGAGAAACAAGAGCTTCTCATTCTGAAGAAAGAAAGTAGTGAGATCTTGTCGGTGAGCTAGTCTGAAGAACAGAGCTCGGTTCCTCCAGGTTTCTCCTGGACGCCCCCCAGTCCAGCCAGCACAGCGTGGAGGATGTGTTCAATCAACTCCATCAGCAGCAGCAGCAGCAGCAGCTCACCTGATTTACCATCATTAAGCCCTGATTTACCACCAAACCAGGTGTTGATCTGAGGAGAACTCTAAATAATACTAGACTCCATGAGAGAGGAGAACTTTGGAGATGTTCTAATGATGAACACTGTGATGGAGAACCATCACCACTCCACATCACCATCGAACCCAAGTCCGGCACTGGAAGGGCGGTGTTGCAGGTGCTATTGCTTTAATACAGTGGTCGCCAACCCTCCTCTTGGAGATCTACCCTTGTCCACAGTCTCACCAGAAGCACTGGTGTTAGTAGAGGTAGAAGGGGTCGCATTCGATGCAGGTTAGAACTCCAGATCTCCAGGTGGAGGGTTGATGACCGCTGCTTGTAGATATCTCAGGGCTTCTGTATCGCAGGTAAGCCTCAAACACAGCGGCCAACCAGGACGCAGCCAGCCTCTCTCCGCCTTGCATGTGACTGTACGACACATCATCTAACCGCCATCAAACAGTAACCCTTGCATGGTGCTCGTGTTGCACGTCCAGCCCAGAGTCATCTCCAAGTTTCCATGGTAATCAACCGGTCCTCCTCTTCTCTCTTTTTGATCCCAGTTGCAGACACCCCGACCCCTCCTCCCCCGCCACCCCCGGATGATGTGCCCATGTTTGATGACTCTCCGCCTCCTCCCCCGCCGCCTCCAGTGGACTATGAGGACGAGGATGCAGCTGTGGTCCACTACAACGACCCCTATGCTGATGGGGACCCCAACTGGGCTCCTAAAACCTACATTGAGAAAGGTGAGGGCTTCAGCATTTGCTCAAAGTGGACTCAACATCCTACTTACCTCAAACAGCAGCCAAAAATGATTTATAATAATAATTGATAATGTATATGATAATAATAATATGATAATAATTCATATTGGGCGTAGACACGAAACAAGGCCAGAAGAACATTGCATAGCTTGCATTTAAAGAGGGGGGGGTAGACTCCAGGGGTTTGTTCACCCTGGAGATGTTTTTTAGTGAAAAATGTATCCAGGTATGATCCATATAAGCTCACAATGAATGGACCAATAGAAATGCTCCAAAATTACTCGAAAGGTTTTTCCCTTATGCCCTTATCGCAGAATGCAATCAAGTCCTCACAGCAGTGTTCCTCCAAAATCTAGCAGAAAGCCTAGACAGTCCCTCCAACAAACGCAGGATAAACTCCTTTAAAATCGCCTTGATTTGAATGTGCAGGCGTCCCAATACTTCTGTCCCTACAGCGTATGGCATTCTCTTGCTCTGTTCGCTAACTCAGACCTGTTGGTTTACCCTCAGTGGTGGCCATCTACGACTACAGCAAGGATAAAGACGACGAGCTGACCTTCATGGAGGGCGCCATCATCTACATCATCAAGAAGAACGATGACGGCTGGTATGAGGGAGTGTGTAACGGGGTGACCGGCCTGTTTCCCGGCAACTACGTGGAGTCCATTATGCACTATGCTGACTGAAGGGGACCACGGCATCGGTCACATTCCCACAGGTCTATCAGAAGCCGAAATCTCATCACTAAATAAAGAAGTGCATTAGGGTGTGTGATCGTTCCTGACAAATCGCAGAATTATTGATCAGAAAGAAGAGCAGAGATCTATTGAGTTTATTTTGTTGTACGGGGGTGGGGCTGGCTGCAGGGGTGTAATCGTGAAATGAGGTAAAGGCGGGAGTGGATTGGTCATGTCCGGTGTGGTGTGTGTGTGTGTGTGTGTGTGTGTGTGTGTGTGTGTGTACATACAGCGAGCAGTAGCCTGTTGGATGTTTGTAGTGTGTTTTTTTTGTTTTTTTACAGTGAATGTCAATCAGTCATGAACAGAATCTCGAGCAGTCAATGATGCCACATGTGAGAAATGTAGGTTTCTAGTCTCCGCTTGAAAACGGTCCAGTCTAACCCCTTCACAAAATGCTGACGTGCTTTTTCGCCGCTGTAAACACAGCAGATCCGCGCTCTCCCGCCGCCGGCAACTGATGAGTTATTAAATCCTGAGGCATCCAGTCTGAAATGTACTTCAATTTTGACGTAAAGCATGCCTACAAATTTAAGATATGTATTGTAACCTCAACATTTAATTCCATTTTGCTTCCATTATGCTTTACTATACAATGAACACTCACTTTTTTTGGTTTTTTAATTTTTTTAATTTTAGAATAAATTTTATTCCTTTTTTAGGGGGGTCCAGATACTTGAAGGTAATTATGGACATTTTTATAGCCTCATTTGTACTGAAACATTCGTACAATTCATACAATACAATTCCTCCATTATTGTTAGGATGCATACCGTCACTGTCGAGCAAAAACCCAAACCTTGTTAACCTTGTCTCATTTTGGCCATTTTCCGTTTTGACACAATCCGAATCCTGCAGTTGTTCTTTACAGTGCTTCAAAATGTCATGATGAACAGACCAATAGAAATGATGGGGGTGGAGTCAAGTCTTCATTGACTTGCATTGTAAGTTAAGCAGGTTTGTAACTTTTAAAGCTGCCGATTTGATTGAGTTTTCAGAGGTTTTTGCTGACTGACGATATGCGAAGCTGCATTTATCAATGTTTGGCAGGTGCAGTGAGCGTCTTTTCTCTCTACGATTTTTTTCAAAGGTGCAAGCGTTTGGAGTGATGAGCAAAAACGGATTACCTGTAGATAATCGTAAACGAGTAGACGGTGAAGTACAGTTTGATCAGTACTGGGATTGGGATCTACAGCGCTGTTTATCGTTTACTACATCAGAAAAAAAGAAAACTAAAGTAATTACCATGTTTAATTACACTGTTTAATTACACCAAGAGCTTCTGCTCTCATTACCTCCTGGCATAGAAGGATGATCAAGAATGGAATCATAGTAGTGACCTGAACTGGTCTGGTGTCCCATCTCAGGTTTAGTCAGAAGCCTTTCCTGTTAACGGAGCGAGTTTCGTCCTTTTTATTGAGTCTTAAAGGGGACGTCCACAGCGTTCGGGTTAAGAATTCCAGTGTTTGAGACGTAAACAGAGTTGGTCGGAGTCAGATTTTGGTGTGAAATGGTTAATTGTAGAGAAATCTGCATATTATTATTATTATTTTATTTTTATTTTTTTTACAGACCAGACATCACTGACGATCACATGACTACAACCCTAATAGTCACTTTTTTTACTATCCAAACCCACCAGAGATCCTTCATGTGTCGTCTGAGTGGTCTATCAGGGTAAAATAGTGTCAGGCCTAGTGTGTGGACTATGTTGCCTTACTGCGCTTTGCATGTATCCCTCCACCATGAAGTCTAAGAAACCTTGTATCTCCATCAGGCTGTGCATTTATATATCTCTGGTGCAGTAGCTGTCTATGATGTAACTTTTAGAGGAACTTTTTTTTTGACCTCTGAACAATTCTGATCTCCACGGATATTTAAATATTTCTACGTCATTCAGAGATTGAGATATGAAGAGTAGTTTGGAGTCGGGTTTGGTGTGAAATGGTTCATTGCAGGTAAACTTGCTGACTTATTTTTTTAAATTTTTTTTTAAATTGCAGTGGTGGTGAATGGACTCAGACATTAGCATTGTATTTACTATCTAATCCCAGCAGAAATCCCACTACACATGCGTTTTATATGAACCGCCGATGGTTAAAATCGGGACAAATCTGGAAAGCGTAAACGTCTTTAGGGAGTGGGATCTATTTTGCTCTACGATGCCCTGCATGTGCCCCCCCACCATCAACATGTTTCTCGAAATGACTGTAAACCCCCATCTTAATCATCAGGCATTAGGTTTGTTAGGCACTGGTGTAATTATAACTGTCTGATCTGTAGCTTTTAAACGCATTAAACTCTAAACAACTTTAAGCATGAAGACGTCTGATACACTATGCATCACTGTGAGCAAGTCTTTTAATAATATGATGATACTTAGGGTTAGTGCTTTATTCAGTGCTCAAGATGGAAACCGTGATTCAGAGTTCGTCTGGCAAGTAAGTTCTGGCTTAGCTCGCCAGATTTAAGGTGGAACGGAAAATTGCTGCATTTTAGGGATGCGCTGTATGTTGTAGGACGGCTCATTAGTAGACAGCTTTGATGAATCAGAAGATTTAATGCTGACTGTTGTTGCGTCACTTTCAAAGCTGAGTGGTTGGCTCTCACAGGTGGGACTGTACTTGTGAGAGGGTTCATTGTAGACAAACGTACTTTCGGAGAAACTGACTTTATGGTGGTGGTGAATGGAGTCAGACGTCTCTATAGGTAACCACAGGTAGTGTCCTCTGAGTGCTGTTATATGCAATAGTGATGATGGTTAAATAGTGAAAAATATCTGGTTAAATTTCTGAAAAAATACATTTTGGGAGGGAACTATTTTGCCTTACACTCAGGATGTATCCCTCCACCAATGGGTGTGTTTAATAAAGACCTATTAAAGACCAAATATTTCTCAATCCGACATCAGGCAGCATATCAACTTCATATCAACTTGGTTTTTTTGCTGCTTTTAGAGGCATTAAACTCTTCAGACGTCTTGTTCCAGTCACCTCTACTGTGAACAAGTCTTGGCTCCACTGATTTTTTTTATTTATTATTATTATTGTTTTTATATATTTCTGCATAATTCAGTGCTGGAGATGTAAACAGTGATTCTGAGTGGGTTTGGTGTGAAATGGTCAATTGTAGAGTGTGTGGGTGGAACCCAGGCATTTCACTCATGACCTCTGAGATTTTTATTATGTAATGTTGATGGTAAAATAGTGTAAAATCTTTAAAGGTAAGCTTTAAGGGAACTACTTTGCCTTACAGTGCCCTGTATGTATCCCTCCACCAATTACTATTACGGTTTAATAAAGACTAGCTGTCCAAATGTTTCGCCAAATGACTGCTTTAGGCCTCAGGCAGTGTGTTCACATCCATTTGGTGTAATGCCCGTCTGCTACGCAGCAGCTTCAGATGTCCGGTCCCATTCACCACCGCTGTGAACCAGTCTAACTCCACATGTTTCTCTGAAACGGAGCGTTTCTCACCAAACCCACTGTAAATCACTCCTCCAAATCTCTTCACAATTGAAAGGCTAAGATGTAAACCATCAGTGGACTTCCCCTTTAATGACCGCTTATCTGCTTATCTATTCAGTTCACTATTGATTCAGTTTCGCCACTTTGTTTTTATGATTTTATGGAATCTTTTAAGAATTTCTTCTTGACCCCCTATCCGAAAGGGATTAACTGCTTTAGTCGTGATCATGCAGATCGGGATAGGAGCAGCTAACACCTGGATTGTTTTTGCTGTTGAATTTGAATGGAGAGAATTGTCCAAGCTTGCCTCTGCCCACGATTTGTATTTATGTTAATTGAAAAATGAAATGTACAGTCTTTTATAATAAATCATTCTCCTGTGTAAAAAATAAACTGGTCTGGATGTGAAATAAATAAGCACAGAAACACAAAATAACTTAAAAAATATATTCAATATCAGTACATAGTTCTTGTGGTTTTAAGGCCTTGGTTGTTACGGAGCACTTGATACAGAAGTACATTGATAACAACGTCCTCCAGTATACACAAGTCAGCATTTTGGCCTTTTCTGTGGCATGGACGGACCTTCTGGAAACACAGAGATGTGACCGGGTAACCGTTCCACAAGCATACGCACATGTATTGACAGCACACAGCCACCCGTCCCATGCCACGCCTGGAATTACAAACGATGCCCCCCCACATCCTCTTGTAATCCTCCGGCTCTGTGGGTGAGGGTGCATGAGGTACAGTACAGGAACACATACAGTGACGATAACGTAAATAGCATCATTCTTCATATCATTCTTTACTGTCTGCCAAACCCTTTAAAGGTATACTTCACCCCAAAATGCTAAAGTGGCTGACCCTCTCTGAAAGCTCACATGGTCCAGAAAGCACAGTCACATTTGCATAATACTAACTGGACATAGCTTCAGGTTACTATTGGCAACGTTAGCAGTTTTGGGGCGAGAGTGTACATTTTAAGGCACAGGTGTCTATTCTAGCTATCAGAGGGCCACAGCGCTGCACAATAGCGCCCCCTTACTGTTAAAAAGAGGTGGCATGTGGGCTAAATTCACATTTCCCCAATATGTCATGTTTGGTTAGTCTGAAATGAGCTTCTTTAGCATGTGTTACACTGGAGCTAGGAGGCTAATGTAGCTAACAAGCAATGTACCACCAAGTCTAGTTTCTTCATTTTATCATAATTTAAATCTGGCAGTTGTTCTTTATACTGTGTAAAATTTCATGATCGACGGACCAATAGAAATCCTCCAAAATGACTCGGATTAATATCTTTTTACACTGACCTCCATTGAAAGTTGCCAATTTGGAGATACATCACCTTGTCTCTACCCTCACTGTCCATTAAATCAGCTATAATGACCACACAGGAGCACTGTGTAGTCCATCAGTTTCTCTGCAGACTCTTATCAGAGTCTTTCACCCTGTTCTTCAGTGCTCAGGACCCCACAGGACTGACCATCACAGAGCAGGTAGGTAGTATTTGGGTGGTCGGTCATTCAGCTCAGCACTGCAGTGACACTGACTGACATGGTGGTGGTGATGGTGGTATGTTAGTAGTGTGTGTTGCGCTGCTGGTGGTACGAGTGGATCAGACACAGCTGCAGCAACAGATTAGAGAGCTTCTGAGCTTCTGTCTCTGTCTTTACTTCATCTACAAGATGGACTAACTAGGTAGGAGTGTCCAATAGAGTGGACAGTGACAGTGGACACAGTGTTTACAAAGCACCATGTCAGTCAGTACCACTACAGTGCTGAAAACTACCTACCTGCTCTGTGGTGGTCAGTCCTGTGGGGTCCTGAGCACTGAAGAACAGGGTGAAAGGAGGCTGATAACAGTCTGCAGAGAAACTGATGGATACAGTCTGGAATAATAGAAGTACCAGCGCTCCTGTATGGTCAGCACAAGGAGGTGGTTTTAATGAAGTGGCTGATCGGTGTGTATAGATTAGGGGTCGCAAAAAAGAGGAAACGCACTGAACTGTGCAGTGATGTGGCTCTCCAGGGTCAGAACGAGACACCCCTGCTGTAAATGGTGTGTATAGTGTAGGGGGCAGGAAGCTTCCTGGCTGTTCCCCACAACATTGTGTCCCCCTTGGACAGGGCCCTGCAGAGGAGTAGCTGCCTGAGCTGGTGCTCTGGGTTCTGGGATCACTTGTCCCGGGACAGGACGAGTTCCGTCAACCGGATAAGGGCATCCCGCTCTGCAGACGGCTGCAAACGGCTGATCTGACGGATGGCCTCTTGGCAGTAGCGCTGTGCGAGGTAGTTAGTCTGCTCCACACCATCACTCTGTGACAAGGACATGGTTTGCTTAGTCATGTGCCCATAAAACCAGACCTCTGACAGGTTTCACAACCCTACACTTCAGTTTCTCACTGCCAAAACTGCAGACCTTGGTTTCATAGTAAATACTCAATAATTCATACTGGTTACTAAATAATTCCCAGTAGATAAATCAATAATTCACAGCAGTTACAAAATCAATTATAGTAGATATTCCTTAACTCGTTACTAATTACTAAATAATTCATAATGCATGTTCAAGAATTCATACTGGTTACTAAATAATTCCTAGTAGAGACTTGATGATATATTATAAATACATAATAATTATTGGCAGAAACACAATGATTTAGTCTGGTTACTAAATTCATAGTGTATTTTGAAGAATTCATACTGGTTACTAAATAATTCCTAGTGCGTATTCAAGAATTCATACTGGTTACTAAATAATTCATAGTAGAGACTAGATATATTATAAATACATAATAATTATTGGCAGAAACACAAAGATTTAGTCTGGTTACTAAATTCATAGTGCATATGGAAGAATTCATACTGGTTACTAAATAATTCTCAGTAGATATTCAATAATTCACAGCCCTTACAAAATCAATTATAGTAGATACTCCATAACTCATACTAATTACTAAATAATTCATTGTGCCTACTGTGAACGTCTTAGCACTTACTGAAGAATTCATACTGGTTACTAAATAATTCATAATAGATAATTGACAATAATGTAAATATATAATTAATAGTAGAGACTCAATAATTCAGTCTGGTTACTAAATTCATAGTGTACATTGAAGAATTCATAAATAATCCATAGTAGTTACTGGAAGTAAAATCATTTATAGTAGAGACTCATACTGGTTACTGAATAATTCCTACTGCTTAACTAATTAGTTCATACTGGTTACCAAATAATTCATAGTAAATACTGAATAGTTCATTCTGTTTACTACATAATTCATAGAAGGTGTTGAATAATTCATAGTACTTATTGTTCAGTAACTATACATATACTACTATTAATTATTCAGTACCTGAATGATTTACAGTAGGTACTGAACAATACGTATTAAGACCAATGACTAAATAATAGGCCTGCAAATAAATAGACTATCCAACTAATCTAACAAACTCTAATTAGATTAATATGCTAGAATGTTGCTGAATGTTGAGTACTATGAATTACTTGATGGCGATGGTCAAAAGCCGATCTGCACCAAGAGCCCTTCCAGCTTCAAGTACGGCTCGGCTCGACCCGCCATCCTTTAAGATCCACGGAAGACGAGCGTCCAGACTTTTTACTGTCCTGCACCGAAGTGGTGGAACGAGCTTCCCCTGGGTGTCCGAACAGCAGAGTCCAACACTCGCTGTCTTCAAACCCAGACTGAATACCCTCCTCTTCTGAGAGGACTAATGGCGAATAGCAGAGTGGTCTCCATATTGACCATAGTGTTTAGTAGAGTCTAAGATTAGAGCATCTTTAATTTTTATTCTATTCAAACTAGCTGAGGTTTTCCTTGAGTAAGTTGCTAAATTCTGTAAATGTAAATGTAAATGATGAGCAATGCTGGATATGAAGCTGCTTTTGACCGTAAATGTAGTGGTAGTTGCCCCCACCTGCAGGACGTATCGCCAGGCCCGATCGACATCTCCATCAGACCCAAAACGCCTCATTATCATAGCGTGCAATTCAGGAAACTGCAGCAAGAGGGAAAGAGAAAGAGAGATTGAGAAAGAGATTGAGAAAGAGGCTCGGGGGGGGGGGGGGGGGTGAGGGAAGTGACCAACGTACTGGGACAGTTTGTAGTTCCTTAAAACAGATGGATAACTACCAGCGCTTCCCTCTAAAAGCCTCTTAAATATGACTCATGCTCAGCTCACCGTCATGCGGGTTGTAAAACCCATGGAGTACCGACAGCCAAATCACAGGAAGCAGACCTGATATCAAACTGACTCAGTTTATAAGTGACTGTGTGTGAGCGGATTGCTGCCACACCTGTTGACAGGCAAACAGCACAGGTCCGGTGGCCAAGCCTAGCTTTAGATCTGCAGCCGAGGGCTTCCCCAGGCGGTTAGCACATGAAGTGAAATCCAGCACGTCGTCCACCAGCTGAAATCAGGCAGAGGAAAAGAACAATTCAGCATGATGTTCATATTTACAGCCATATCAGCCAACCATCAGATCAACTACAGCTCACTACTGGAGCAGTGGTCTCCAACACTCCTACTGGAGGGCTTCAGCACTACCTTCCTGCAGGTGTCAACTCCAACCCAAACCCAGGGCAAATACTTCTGACAGCAGTAATTGGGTGGATCAGCTTAGGCTGGATCACAGTGTAATCTAAAGTCTGCAGGAAGGTAGCTCTACAAAAACAGGCTTAATGACCACTGGACTGTACAGGAAAGTGAAGCAGTATAATTAGCAGGAATATTTTATTAATTTGTGAATTAATTTGTGACAGAACATCGTCAGTGTTTTATTAAAACTTCATAACTCCAATTTTTACTTTTATTATCATTTAAAAAGCCTGTTTCCTTCTACATTGTGTGATTTTTTTAAAGATGGAACTGGCCCATTTTTTATTTTTTTTTTAATAAAATCTGGATAAAATATTGCTGCATAAAGGTTTATATTAATGCTAGTTAGTTATACATTAAATACATATAGTTCTATATTAAATAGTACATATTTTATATATTAAATATACATATATATTTAAGTTAAAAAAGAATGTGACCTTTTCTGGAAAATTACTACTTAGTTTATATTTTTTCTTTATAATTTTATCATTTTTATAATTTTATATTTTTTTAGATTGTTCAAATACTAAACAAGAAAATGCTGATTTTAAGCTTATTTTATTATTATATATTATTATTTAATATATATTATATATATAATAATATATATTTAATATTATTATTATTGAAGATGAACTATTAAAAATAGGTAATTATTTAACAACGAAATGAAAAAGGAATTATTTAACATTCAGCACTATTTCTTGGAAAATATTAAAATTTACACAAATATACACGTATATGTCTGATGTTTTGTCCGTAGCTTGTTATCTGGATTTTTGGGAAATTCTGAACTGTTCCTTGAATATTATGACTGAGGAGCACAACCTGGCATACTGCTCTTCGGACCTCGTGCCTACAACCGCAGTACAGCAGTGCCAGTATCTCACACTATACAATAATAATAATAGCACTCCCTCTCATGTATTATTGTTATATTATTAATTCTGCACCATCATCTGGGTAAATATTACAATTTTAATATTTAAATGTGACATGGACTACGACAGGCCTTTGTACAGAAAGGTCAGACGAGTACACGGACACTATTTTTTTTTATTTGAGAAAACACATAAAAAGGTAATAAGTAAAGAATTATGCAATATTTTGCCAAATTCTAGGCAAATATTTACATTTAATTCTATTGAAATTGATCATAATCAGGCCTTCTTCCTCTGAAGCTCATGTTCAGATGACTCTCGGAGGATCTGATCTGCTCATTAACTTGTGTAAAAACGTCCATGGCACAGGGAGACTCCACCAAATACTAAAGATATTCTGCTCACTCACACTGTTCATCAGAATGAAATTTGTGATGATTTTGACTGATCTCAGAGCTGATCCTCAGCTGTTCTGCTCCTTTCCTTCATTCATTTCAAGTTTGCACAAATCTACAAACAGCCGAAGCAGAACACAGTACCTGAAAGGCGATGCCCACATTCTTTCCGTACTGATACGCGATCTCGTGCACCTCAGGATCCGAGTTCACCAGAATGGAAACCTGCAGAAACAGAGTGGACAAGGACAGGTTAAGCGTCTCCGTCCCCGTCCCCTCGGCAGCCTCTTGATCACGCGACCAAAGAACATACTCACTGCTTTACAGCTGTTGGCGATCAGGCTCGCCGTCTTCTTAAAGGTTTTCTCCAGGTAGTGCTTGAAGCGCTCGTTCTCATTCTCTTTGGATCCCAGCTGCATGAATTCACCTACACCACCATCAAAAGGAGATCTCGCTGTAATTCTGATGACACGTATCACACAACAAAAACCTTGTATCTCCAAAAATGTCAACTTTACAGGAGCGGAAGAACACCTTCGTAAACTTTGAATGGAAGTCAATGGAAAAAGATTTAAATCTGAGTCATTTTGGAGCATTTCTATCGGTCCATTCATCATGAACCTCTGCCACAATGTACCGACCAACGTCCAGAACAACGTCCAGATTCACACCAGGTCATAAAAATAATAAAGACTATAAAAAAATAATAAAAACTGCTGGGATCAGTCGTGCTCTCAGATCTTTTCTGCTCATACCTCGCACAAGGTCCTCCACGACTTGCGAAAGCACAGACACCACTGCGTTGTTCCCGATGCGTGCGAGAGCCATCGACGCTGCAGAGAGGATGAAATCTCCAGCCAGGATAGCCTTGAGACAAAAAAACAAAAACACACACAAGCTGTAGCCGCTCCACTCAGAGCCCTTTTTAATAGTGTAGGCAGTCTAGCAATGTTGTCAGAATTATTAAAAATATAGATTGTGACACGACCCCTGGGGAAAGGGGCGTGGCCACCATGATCCGATACATAGCGGAGTCCAGAGACGAACACAAACACAGGGCTCAGGTGACACACATACCTTTATTTATACACACCCGAACGAAAACTCTAATAGGTCCTCAAACACACATGTAGTTAACTAGGAGGTCCTTGGCAGTCCATGCACTTTTAGCTCATTAGCCTGCCTGGCTGCAGGTAAGCAGCATTAGGGCAGTGTAGTCGGCCGCCGCCACAAGATTTCGATCAGTTCAGGTGTACGTGTACCTGCTCACACCACAGTGGTGGTTATGTTCAGGCCTGGAAACCCACTGCCCTACACCGTTTCAGGGATTCTCTGCTCCCACCTACCTGATTTAGCTCAGAAAGGGCTGGATGATCTGGGTCAGGGGCTGGATTTAAGAAGAAATACTTCTTAGATGTGTTACTTAATCTAAAAGATCACAGTTAACGGCTCTCTTGAATAAATCCTCTTAAAAAAATCTCATAACCTTTCTCTTAAGAACAATCCAGAGCACAATTTGTAGCCTATATTAAAACGATCCTCTAAAACGATCAGGTCAAATAATCAGTTAAATCAATGTGTATTTTAACCCTCTGGAGTCTGAGAGCATGTTGAATATTAGATAATACCCACATTTTATATCAATCTTTCAGAACAGTCTCAGCTCTCTATGTAATAAGACCCTATGTGACCTAGAGCACTGTGTGAAGAGGGTGAAAAAAATGAAGTTCAAGATTCAGGATATTAGAAATTCTTCATATTTGTTGTGAAAACATCCCTTTACTCGTGCGGACGAATAGTTTTGGTGCTTGAAACGAGGTCACCAGAGTCTTAACTTCACAAAAGCAGAGAACAGAAACTGAATAAACTTATTTATAAACATCGAGAGGCAGAAGACAGACGCACAAATCCAACAGTTAGACCCAGCGTAAGGCAGAGGCCGGTATCTCAACCCGTCTTTACAGCCTCGTAACTCTGGACTTAAGTCACGTACGATCTGCCGATGAAATGTAACGAATAGGGCGGAGTCTACAGATTTAGGAAATGTTTGAACCGCATTTCCGCACTGAATTATCACAAGATATTAATAGAAACATCGAGAAATACCAAACTTATCGAATTATCGAACTCCAGAGAGTTTACAGAACTACAAGTGGGCACTGTTAGTACTGTTAGATTCTACACGAGGAAAATAAAAGCTTCCTGACAGAGGACTTTTTTGTTCTGTGGGCTTCACCGTCATTTTAAGCTCTTCTTATTGACGTTTTTCAAACACTTACTTTGATCTTTGCACTGATTTGCACTATTTAACCAAATAACGGAAAACTCTCGCAAAAACTCTCGCATCGTCTGTGATAAGATGTGAAATGCAAATTAAAAGTGCTTTCTTACAAACAGCTAAATAGTATAAAATAAATAGTTTTGAACATATTAAATATTTTCTGTCTGATGCATAAGGTGTAAGGCACTGTAGTGTGAGAGTTTCTTGGATAAGGATCTACATATTTACACATTTGAGAAGATTCGCCATCCCAGCTCCGAATTTGGAGCTCCGACAGATCTCTGACACTGTCCAATCTGAACACAATAAGGAGGTTATCGAAGTCTGAAGTTTATTCCTATGCATTCATGTCCCTATTCCCCTAAATTTGGTCATTTATGTCAAAAACCTATGACATTTTGCCATTGCATAATAACTGTCTTCTCTTTTAAAGTTCAATATCAGCATTTTGAGATGTCCCTATTACTTACTGATCAATTAAACAGCAGAATTAACCATCCCCCCCTCAACAGAGCAGAAACTAACCTTAGCCTAAATTAACAACCTAATACGGCCAGAACAATATCTCTTTTGTGTCAGCATAAATCACCTTCAGTCCATCCCACTAATCTGCACACTGTCAGGCTCTAATACTCGATGCTCTTCCACCAATTCCGCATGTCCTGGGTGTGGAGGCCACTGGATGTGGAGGCCACGTCTGATATGAAGTAAAATGCCACTCACTTTTCTCTCCCCCCACACTTCGTTGATGGTGGTTTTCCCTCGCCGTGTATCGGCACCATCGATGACGTCATCATGCACCAAGCTGGCAGTGTGGATCATCTCCGAGATCATGGCTATAGACCGCTGGCCTGGGAGCAGGTCACTGAAACGGTCCAGAGTGTGTGTCATTAGCATAATAAGGACCACAGTATGAACCAACACTGACTGTCACAGAGAAGCAGAGAAGAGTGTGAAGAGTGTGAAGTGTGTGAGCTCACCCTTCACGGTTGCTGTGAATGTTGCAGGCTCTGGCCATCAGCACCACGATCATCGGCCGGAGCGCCTTCCCCTTCCCGTCAAAGTAATAATCGCACAGGGCTTTCAGCTCCTCTTTGGACACCAGCAGCTCCTAAAACCACGACATGCAAAGAGAGCATTCAGCTGCCAGGCTGCATTTTGGGATATTATTACTGCAATAACAATAATAATATAGTATACTTACAGTCGTGTGAAAAAATAAGGACACCCTATGAAAACCTTTGTCTTTCTGAACATATAAAATGATCTGGAGGTCTGATCTTCATGTGATCAACACTGAGGGATAAAGGTAATCTGACTAAACTCACACAACTGATGAAACCTCTTTAATCATCATTTATAAAACAGAATTAATAGAAATGTAAATTTCCTGTGAGGAAAAAGTCCCCCCGCCCCCCCACCCTTTACATTTCTTGCTCCTTCAACTGTGTAGAATTAGACTCATCATCAGCTGATGGTCAGAGAGGATTCTGGGGGAGTCGGTCTTATTCAACCTCACTAACCACTGGGCTACGAGTGGTCCGGTGGACTAAGGCACTGCCACTATGATCCGATGCTGTTCGCCATCAGCAGCCGGAGTCAGAGAGAGCACAACTGGCCTTGCTCTCTCAGGGGAGGGTTGATGACACCTCCACTCCACAGCACTCCCAGTGTGATGGTGGTCAGCACCGGCGTCGGTTAGCTGTTGCATTAGCGTCAGTTTGAAAAGAGGCGGTGGTGGCTGACTTCGTATGTGTTGGAGGAAACATGTGCTAGTCTTCACCCTCCTAGTGTTGGGGGAATTGCTAGTGATAGGGGGAGGGTCACATGAATGAGGATTGGGTGACTAGATTTCTTTGGGGTAAAAATCTGACACCCTCACATCTAAAGATTAGATTGCTGCTACTTTTAAAAAAAATCTCCCACTTTTTCTATTTATGTCTATAGTATATATACTATATTTCTTTATTATTATTTTATTTATTCATTATTGCTCTTTAGGTGTAACTGGGACATGCGATGAGTCTCCTTTTTTGTTTTATTCACAGGCTAGTATCATTATTTCCCATTATTATTTGTATTATATTTATTTATTTTTTTATTTATTTAATTTTTGTTATTTTCTATTGTTTTAATTCCTTATTTTACGAGGCCTCCCCACAGCCTACTGCCTGTCTTACCTACCTACCAGAGACTTTCCTGTTCGTTTGCTCTTGTTGGTTAAAGTGAGTGGCGAAGAACAACATGGTCAGAGTTCCTGAGAGCTCTCTGAGGCTTTCAGAAAGAAGACTATACATTCTTATGAGTCTGGGAAGGGATTTAATAGGCCACAGGGCTTCCTAATTATTCCCCAGTTGTGTGAGTTTAGTTAGATTACCTCCATCTCTCAGTGTTGATCACACGAAGATCAGGATTAGCAGTTCTTCCTAAAGTTGTGGGGCTGTATGATTTATAGAAATGCAAGGATCAGATCGAAACAGCAGAGGCCGAGAGTCAGCATTAGAGGGCAACCCTTTAACAGGAGTGTGATGAGCTCTGTTTTAAGATTAGATCTGAATATTAGAGAGAGCTCGAGTGTTCAGTGGACCAGCGGAGGAAGACTCACAGTCTCACAGTCAAGCAGCAACTCTAGAAAAGTATGGATCTCCACAGCCATGACCCTCACAGCTATTCACCCTTACACAGATGGAATCTGGCCTCCACCTTTAACCCATCAGTGCAGTGCAGTGAACACACACACACACACACACAGTGACTGTGAGCACACATGCCCGGAGTGGTGGGCATTGCTGCTGTGTCCAGGAAGCAGGTGAGGGTGAAGGGTCTTGCTTAAATAGCAGCTTGCCGAGCCCAGGTATCGAACCCACAACACGTCATCAATAGAGCCAACTCTCCACAGCCATGAAGGCTGGATGGAGGTATGGTGAGTAGACCAGCTGAAGCAGACCAGAAAGTGCGAGAGTGTTTTATTTTATTCCAAATTAAAACCAAATTTAAACACTTACCTTTTTAATATCCTCGTATAAATTCTTCAGGTCCTTGTGCGCCAGTGAAAAGGGGTCCTTTAACTTGACGTCACTGTGTATCCTACAGCAGCATATTCTCGGAGTCGGGTAAAGAAACCTGTTTCTGTACCTGGATCACAACAATATCAAGACACCGCCACGTTACGAGAACTTACTTATGTTCTGAAAAAGACCTTAAAACACGCTTCATCAGTACCAACCTTATTAAAGCTGAGTTGAGCTGAGGCCTGACAGTGCTGTGGACACGCCTGACAGGAACCAGCACCTACAAAACATCAACGACAGCTCATTCAGGAGTGGCATGGAGCGCTTGGAGGCACGGACTCACTTCAGAATGACCTCCTTTAACTCGTCACACCTTGATTTTTGGCCTTGTTCAGGCAGGTCCTGAGTTTTCCAGCATACACTGTATGGACTAAAGTATTGGGACACCCATTCATTCATTGGTTCTTTTAACACCCTGAAATCATGAGGATAAAAAAAGAGTGTATCCTGCTTTTGTTGGAGTAACTGTCTCTACTGTCCAGGGAAGAAGGCTTTCTACTAGATTTTGGAGGAGGAGCATTGCTGTGAGGATTTGATTGCATTCAGCAACAAGAGCTTTAGTGAGGTCAGGATGTTGGACAGATGATCACCACCCCACCTCATCATCCCCAACTCATCAAAAAAGTATTGGATGGAGCTCCACCACCATCCATCATTCCAGAAAACAGCTCTTCCACTGCTCCACAGCTCAATGCTGGGGGGCTTTATACCCCTCTACTAGCCCACGCCTGGCATTATTAGCCAGCATGGTGCCCACAGGTGAATATTTATCTGCTCCTGCAGAGAGTCCAATTCTATTGGCAGTAAGTCTCTACAAGGACTAGACAAGCTGTGTGTGTGCATCAGCAATAGGTGCAACCTAAAGTAGCTAAATGCATTCATTAGAAAGGGTGTCCACAAACATTTGGACATATAATGTGGACAAATCTGATTTGAGGCGTACAGAACTTTAAAATGCAACATAATGTTGCTGTTAGCAAGTACCGTTAGCATTTGCAGGGTATTGTGGGAACTGTAGTAGAGTTAAAAGTAGCACTACTGGGTTGCCAACAGCAACCCACCACAACCACCCAACCCACCACCTCACCGCCACCCCCCACACATCACATGACAACCATACTGACGGATGGAATTCGGCCTCCACCTTTAACCCATCCGTGCAGTGAACACACACACACACACACACACACACACACACACACACACACACACACACACACAGTGACAGTGAGCACACGTGTATGAAGCAGTGGGCAACAGTGGTAGCTTGCCAAGCCCAGGTATCGAACCCTCAACCACTGAGCCCCCTAATCCACCAATGTAATCCCATGTGTGTTGTTACTATGGCAACCACTGTGGAGAACTCGAACCTTGAGCCTAATAATCTGGTTCAGGAAACAGGCTGAACACAGTCTCACACCACCTGAGGAGACCACTGAAAGGATGTAAAGTTTTAGGGCCGTGATACAGGGGTCACGATACAGGGGTCACGATTTGATGCATCGGGATATATTGCAATACTGCAGGAAGGACGATATACTGCACTCACTTTTTCAAGATCTAATTTTAGCAAAACTCTCATAGTATAAAAACACACTGTCATCTGCATAAAATGGATTTTTTTAATCCAATCAGAACAGTGGGATCTGAAGAGCACAACACTGCCATCCAGTGGTCGGAGTTTAGACACAACACTACATGAACCACAGTCTGCCACCAATCCTTACATCTAAACTATTCATTAATAATTAATACTGTATTTTTAAGAATTGATAAGAGTGCTAGAAAACACAATAATCACAATTCTTTCATATATCAATATTTTCTTACACCTCTATATAGTTATATGTTTAAATCACATGTTTTGTTGGTTTTCAAAGTGCAAATATTTTACAAATAATTAAAAAAATTATATTTAATAAAATAATTTACAATAAATCTATATCATATATTATTATTAATATTAATATATAAATAAATGTGTCATCAACCAGATTTTAAATTTTGAGATTATTTTAAAGGATTTTTAAAAAGTTATTCACAGTGATGCTCTCTGTGATCAGTTGCGCCAGATGACATACTGCAGATAAAGTAACCGGTCTGGTCAGTACAGATACCTGGATGGACAGCAATCTGTTAAACCCTGAATGAAGACAGGAGAGAAACTGGTAGCCGGTAGTTAAGCAAAGAGACAAAAAAGGTGTGCAACACACCTGCAGGTCAGAAATCTGGGGTGTAATTCTCACGCAAAATGGGTGTAGCTAGTCTTATCCAAGGGCCACCCCTGGTCAAATGATTCACTATGTTGACTTTCTATGCGAGCAAATCCTCTGCAGGTAAGTAGTCTGAAATACAGATGGCATTTTTCTGCATGATTTTTGACATGATTCCTATTTATTTTCTGAATTTAACATGAAAAAATTTATTAAAACTTAAATTACACATTACTTCAGCACATATTACATTTAAATGAAGGTTAATTAAGTAAACGGACGGTAAACATGCTTTATTTTGCATATTTCAAGTAAATATCACAGCACTCACTGGGAGAGTATTTGTATAGCAGTTTTTCGAAATATTGTGATAAATATTGTATAGTAAAAAATACCTTTAAATATTGTGATTATACATTTTTTCCATATCGCCCAGCTCTACTGACAACATTAAAAACTGACCAAGCGTTCACAAACCTTCGGACAGATAATTCATCACCTTCATGTTTGAGGTTGTAGTAACTTCAGGCTCCTGCAGATGGCGCTGCACAAGCATGATCAGGCGATAAATCTCTGCAGGGTGTGTGAGGGGACTCATAGATTCATAGATCATAGACAGGAGATCCTCCTCATTCTCCTCTTCCTATTCTTAAACAGCAGTGAGCAAAGACCTCCTGGGTCCCCCTCTGCTCCGTATGTTGATGGTCTGCAGTTCCCAGCGCAGTGCTCTTTCAGAAGCTGGTGGTGAAGGACCTGCGCTAACTTCTAGAAGCAGTTCTTGACTTTGACAAGCCGTGAAACTCTCCAGCGGCCCCTTAGTCCATCAATTTCACCTTTTAGACACAATTCTGAGGAGGATTTCCTGTACACTGGGATTTCTGCCACTGCTGGTAGACCCGTATGACCGTAAGCTTCCATACACCTGCAGCTCCTTCCTTCACACTATGGCCTTTAACACGACCAAATGCAGTCACTCCTCTTTCTTAGCCAATCATTAACACCATTAACCACCTCTTCTCAATCTGTGAATCCCGTAGAGCCAGAGCATCCTCATACAGCGCCATCTGCAGGAGCCTGAAGACACTACCACCTTAAGTCACATGCAAGGTGACTATTGTTTTTGTCCTGTGAGCAAATAACCCTTGACTCCGACCAGCCAGAACATTACAAGCCTAATAATCATGCCTAATATTGTGCAGGGTGCCTCTCATCCCACCAAAACAGCTCCAGCCCACTGAGGCATGGCTCCTCTGAAGACGTCTGAAGGTGTCCTGTGGTATCCGCCACTGGCAGCAGAGTCCTGTAAGTCCTGTAAGTTGGTGAAGTGAGGTGGGTGGGGCCTCCGTGAGGATCAATGAGCCTCAGGTTCATTAGCTGTCCTCTCTTGGAGCACTTTTTAGTAGGTAGGTACTGACCACCGCATACCAGGAACACCCCACAAGACCTGCCTGATGTTCTGGAGATGTTCTGACCCAGCGGTCTAGACATCAACTGGGTCAGAACCAACCGTGGTTCTTGCCAAAATGGCTCAGATGTTTGCACCTACCCGGTTTGCTGCTTTTATCAGAGTGACACCACCTTCAAGGTTGGGAGGTGCCGACGAAACCAGATAATCAATGTTATTTATGGGTCAACGGACAGTGGTTTTAATGTTATGGCTGATTGATAGACATATACAGTATAACAGTATCTTGATTTTTTTTTTAGGTTTATTATTATTATTATGAATAAAATTATTATTAATATTAATGTTATTATGTTAAAATGTCTATTTAAAATAATAGAGCCCTTCTGCACCACACACATACCAGTATTCCCAGTAGCCACCAGCTGTCTGTCCTGTTCCTCATCAGTTTAATCCAACTCTCAGACCCAGAGAGTCCCAGTGGGAGCAATGGGAGCAATGGGAGCAGTGGGAGCAGTGGAAGCAATGGGAGCAGTGGAAGCAGTGGGAACAGTGGGAACAGTGGGAGCAGTGGAGCAGTGGAGCAATGGGAGCAATGGGAGCAATGAGAACAGTGGGAGCAGTGGGAGCAGTGGAGCACTGGGAGCAGTGGGAGCAATGGGAGCAATGGGAACAGTGGGAGCAATGGGAGCAGTGGAAGCAATGGGAGCAGTGGGAGCAGTGGAAGCAGTGGGAACAGTGGGAACAGTGGAGCAATGGGAGCAATGGGAGCAGTGGAGCAATGGGAGCAGTGGGAACAGTGGGAGCAGTGGGAGCAATGGGAGCAATGGGAGCAGTGGGAACAGTGGGAGCAGTGGGAACAGTGGGAGCAGTGGGAGCAATGGGAGCAGTGGGAACAGTGGGAGCAGTGGAGCAATGGGAGCAATGGGAGCAGTGGAGCAATGGGAGCAGTGGGAACAGTGGAGCAGTGGGAGCAGTGGGAGCAGTGGGAACAGTGGGAGCAGTGGAGCAGTGGGAACAGTGGAAGCAGGGGAGCAGTGGGAACAGTGGGAACAGTGGGAGCAGTGGAGCAGTGGGAGCAGTGGGAACAGTGGGAACAGTGGGAGCAGTGGAGCAATGGGAGCAATGGGAGCAGTGGAGCAATGGGAGCAGTGGGAACAGTGGGAGCAATGGAGCAGTGGGAACAGTGGGAGCAGTGGGAACAGTGGGAACAGTGGGAGCAGTGGGAGCAGTGGAGCAGTGGAGCAGTGGGAGCAGTGGGAGCAGTGGGAACAGTGGGAGCAGTGGAGCAATGGGAGCAATGGGAGCAGTGGAGCAATGGGAGCAGTGGGAACAGTGGGAGCAATGGAGCAGTGGGAACAGTGGGAGCAGTGGGAACAGTGGGAACAGTGGGAGCAGTGGGAGCAGTGGAGCAATGGGAGCAGTGGGAGTAGTGGGAGCAGTGGAGCAGTGGGAGCAGTGGGAGCAGTGGGAGGGTTTCTGCAGCTGCACTGAATGACCTTCTTCCACACTGACAGCGTGTGTGTGTGTGTGTGTGTGTGTGTGTGTGTGTGTGTGTGTGATGATGAAAATACCTCTCCTGGACCAGCCGTTACCTGCTCACACACCCCCTCCGTCCCGACCCCCGGCCTGCCCGTCCGCCCGGTCCACACGGTGTGTATAACGCCGGTCACTCCTCCGCTCCTGCCCCTGCAGATCCTCCACGGCGCCGCCATGTTTCCTTACACACCGGCGCGGAGCGACACCATCCGTACCCCAGCACAATCCTGCACCCCGAGGACCCCCAGAGCCACCGACAGCGCCTGACTAAAACACACACACACACACACACACACACACACACACACACACACACACACACACACACACACACACACACACGCACACACACACACACACACACACACACACAGTTTATAGTTTATGCGATTTAAAAGAATAAGTAAATAAAACACGAACGCCTCAGAAAATTATCGAGTGTTTTTATAGCGATAATAATAATAATAATAATAATAATAATAATAATAATAATAATAATAATAATGTGACCAGGCACAAAAAGAGGCGACCGGAAGCCGGGGGTGTAGTTATATGCCTGCAAACATATAATGACGCACCGCGCAAACTTGGGTAACTGTCAGAGAGGATCACGTGATAAAGCTGTGGACCGGAAGTTATGAGCTCCGAAAGGAACAGTCCTATAATAACAATATCAGGCGAAATAAAACACTGTAAATCTCTATTATTATTATTATTAATTATTATTAATAATGTCTATTATTTAATAATAATAATTGTTAGGAGTGGCAGGATGAGGAAATTATGGACATTTACTGTCACTTGATCATTTTTACGTGATGTTAGTGAATTTACTTTTTCTACAGTTTCTGCGTTAGTTAGCTTATGTTACCACATTTAATAAATAAATAAATTAATTAATACATACATACATTTGTTTTTCCATTTATATTTATTAAAATAAAAAAATAGCATCCTGTTATTTATATAACATCCATAACGCCTGTGTCTTGATGGGTCAGTGTTATGAATATTTATTGTCACCGTGTGTTTTTCTTTTTTCTACAAACAAATAAGCTCAGTTTTCGTCCTCAAAAGTGCGAACAGGATTTTTGAGCTGTGACTTTTATTTTGACACGGTTTGCTTGCTCGTTAGAGATGAGCAGCAGGAGCAGAGCTGCCTGAACTCTCACCAAACCTGGATAAACTCGGTTTCTGGAGGAAGACAACATCTCTGAGTGCTTCTACAGGCTTAACCAGCTTTGATCTGGTGTGTGTGTCCATTTCTGGACCGAGTGTTAAAGTAGTTTAGCCACTGGAAAACACAGGTGAAGGCTGGAGACCCCAGATGCCCCAGGTGCTGCCCCTCGCTGTGCTGCCCCTCGCTGTGCTGCTGAGCGCTGTGCTCGCTGGGGCCTCTCAGGAGCCTGAACAGAGCTGCAGGGAAAAACACCTGCAGAGTCCAGCACCTTCACCTGGACACAGATGGAGCTGCCGTGCTGAAGCTCCTCTGAAAATGACTGCTCACAGACTGTTAGGTAGGCTGACCTGGAGCTGGTGGGATGCAGGAGAGGAGCAGAACTGGAATAGAGCCAGGAGTGTAAATGCAGATAGTCTATAGTCTATTAAAAGTTAAGCATGATATTTCATCATGAGCGTAAGAAATGATGCATATGCTTTCGGAGAATAACAGGGATTTTTTCTTAAGACCACCCTGGTCTCTTTTTGGACCCCTTTAATTCACATCATTTGACCTTTCTGTCGTTCTCCAGGTTCCCTCCCCCTTGATGAAGTGAAGGACAGCTCTGTTCGCACCGTGAACAGGTGTATATTTTCCCAGTCTCAGCCCACTCCACTCCAGGGGGCGCTGCAGCTTGCTGCCTTATCCAAGGTAGGCAGCAGAGCAGCTGTATGGAGGAGTCATGAGTTATTACTGTCAGACTATATAAACTACACACCCTGCAGATTCATACTGGATTAAATTACCCACAGTTATTATTACTGTCAGACTATATAAACTACACATCCTGCAGATTCATACTGGATTAAATTACCCCACAGTTATTATTACTGTCAGACTATATAAACTATACATCCTGCAGATTCATACTGGATTAAATTACCCACAGTTATTATTACTGTCAGACTATATAAACTATACATCCTGCAGATTCATACTGGATTAAATTACCCCACAGTTATTATTACTGTCAGATTATATAAACTACACATCCTGCAGATTCATACTGGATTAAATTACCCACAGTTATTATTACTATCAGACTATATAAACTATACATCCTGCAGATTCATACTGGATTAAATTACCCCACAGTTATTATTACTGTCAGACTATATAAACTACACATCCTGCAGATTCATACTGGATTAAATTACCCACAGTTATTATTACTGTCAGACTATATAAACTACACACCCTGCAGATTCATACTGGATTAAATTACCCACAGTTATTATTACTGTCAGACTATATAAACTACACACCCTGCAGATTCATACTGGATTAAATTACCCACAGTTATTATTACTGTCAGACTATATAAACTACACATCCTGCAGATTCATACTGGATTAAATTACCCACAGTTATTATTACTGCCAGACTATATAAACTACACATCCTGCAGATTCATACTGGATTAAATTACCCACAGTTATTATTACTGTCAGACTATATAAACTACACCCTGCAGATTCATACTGGATTAAATTACCCCACAGTTATTATTACTGTCAGACTATATAAACTACACCCTGCAGATTCATACTGGATTAAATTACCCCACAGTTATTATTACTGTCAGACTATATAAACTACACACCCTGCAGATTCATACTGGATTAAATTACCCACAGTTATTACTGTCAGACTATATAAACTACACACCCTGCAGATTCATACTGGATTAAATTACCCACAGTTATTATTACTGTCAGACTATATAAACTACACACCCTGCAGATTCATACTGGATTAAATTACCCACAGTTATTATTACTGTCAGACTATATAAACTACACATCCTGCAGATTCATACTGGATTAAAATCACCCCACAGTTATTACTGTCAGACTATATAAACTACACACCCTGCAGATTCATACTGGATTAAATTACCCACAGTTATTATTACTGTCAGACTATATAAACTACACACCCTGCAGATTCATACTGGATTAAAATCACCCCACAGTTATTACTGTCAGACTATATAAACTACACACCCTGCAGATTCATACTGGATTAAATTACCCCACAGTTATTATTACTGTCAGACTATATAAACTACACACCCTGCAGATTCATACTGGATTAAAATCACCCCACAGTTATGATTACTGTCAGACTATATAAACTACACATCCTGCAGATTCATACTGGATTAAAATCACCCCACAGTTATTACTGTCAGACTATATAAACTACACATCCTGCAGATTCATACTGGATTAAAATCACCCCACAGTTATTACTGTCAGACTATATAAACTACACACCCTGCAGATTCATACTGGATTAAATTACCCCACAGTTATTACTGTCAGACTATATAAACTACACACCCTGCAGATTCATACTGGATTAAATTACCCACAGTTATTATTACTGTCAGACTATATAAACTACACACCCTGCAGATTCATACTGGATTAAATTACCCACAGTTATTATTACTGTCAGACTATATAAACTACACACCCTGCAGATTCATACTGGATTAAATTACCCCACAGTTATTATTACTGTCAGACTATATAAACTACACACCCTGCAGATTCATACTGGATTAAATTACCCACAGTTATTATTACTGTCAGACTATAAAAACTACACACCCTGCAGATTCATACTGGATTAAAATCACCCCACAGTTATTACTGTCAGACTATATAAACTACACACCCTGCAGATTCATACTGGATTAAATTACCCCACAGTTATTATTACTGTCAGACTATATAAACTACACACCCTGCAGATTCATACTGGATTAAAATCACCCCACAGTTATGATTACTGTCAGACTATATAAACTACACATCCTGCAGATTCATACTGGATTAAAATCACCCCACAGTTATTACTGTCAGACTATATAAACTACACACCCTGCAGATTCATACTGGATTAAATTACCCACAGTTATTACTGTCAGACTATATAAACTACACACCCTGCAGATTCATACTGGATTAAATTACCCACAGTTATTATTACTGTCAGACTATATAAACTACACACCCTGCAGATTCATACTGGATTAAATTACCCCACAGTTATTATTACTGTCAGACTATATAAACTACACACCCTGCAGATTCATACTGGATTAAATTACCCACAGTTATTATTACTGTCAGACTATAAAAACTACACACCCTGCAGATTCATACTGGATTAAAATCACCCCACAGTTATTACTGTCAGACTATATAAACTACACACCCTGCAGATTCATACTGGATTAAATTACCCCACAGTTATTATTACTGTCAGACTATATAAACTACACACCCTGCAGATTCATACTGGATTAAAATCACCCCACAGTTATGATTACTGTCAGACTATATAAACTACACATCCTGCAGATTCATACTGGATTAAAATCACCCCACAGTTATTACTGTCAGACTATATAAACTACACATCCTGCAGATTCATACTGGATTAAAATCACCCCACAGTTATTACTGTCAGACTATATAAACTACACACCCTGCAGATTCATACTGGATTAAATTACCCCACAGTTATTACTGTCAGACTATATAAACTACACACCCTGCAGATTCATACTGGATTAAATTACCCACAGTTATTATTACTGTCAGACTATATAAACTACACATCCTGCAGATTCATACTGGATTAAAATCACCCCACAGTTATTACTGTCAGACTATATAAACTACACATCCTGCAGATTCATACTGGATTAAAATCACCCCACAGTTATTACTGTCAGACTATATAAACTACACACCCTGCAGATTCATACTGGATTAAATTACCCACAGTTATTATTACTGTCAGACTATATAAACTACACACCCTGCAGATTCATACTGGATTAAATTACCCACAGTTATTATTACTGTCAGACTATATAAACTACACACCCTGCAGATTCATACTGGATTAAATTACCCCACAGTTATTATTACTGTCAGACTATATAAACTACACACCCTGCAGATTCATACTGGATTAAATTACCCACAGTTATTATTACTGTCAGACTATAAAAACTACACACCCTGCAGATTCATACTGGATTAAAATCACCCCACAGTTATTACTGTCAGACTATATAAACTACACACCCTGCAGATTCATACTGGATTAAATTACCCCACAGTTATTATTACTGTCAGACTATATAAACTACACACCCTGCAGATTCATACTGGATTAAAATCACCCCACAGTTATGATTACTGTCAGACTATATAAACTACACATCCTGCAGATTCATACTGGATTAAAATCACCCCACAGTTATTACTGTCAGACTATATAAACTACACACCCTGCAGATTCATACTGGATTAAATTACCCACAGTTATTACTGTCAGACTATATAAACTACACACCCTGCAGATTCATACTGGATTAAATTACCCACAGTTATTATTACTGTCAGACTATATAAACTACACACCCTGCAGATTCATACTGGATTAAATTACCCCACAGTTATTATTACTGTCAGACTATATAAACTACACACCCTGCAGATTCATACTGGATTAAATTACCCACAGTTATTATTACTGTCAGACTATAAAAACTACACACCCTGCAGATTCATACTGGATTAAAATCACCCCACAGTTATTACTGTCAGACTATATAAACTACACACCCTGCAGATTCATACTGGATTAAATTACCCCACAGTTATTATTACTGTCAGACTATATAAACTACACACCCTGCAGATTCATACTGGATTAAAATCACCCCACAGTTATGATTACTGTCAGACTATATAAACTACACATCCTGCAGATTCATACTGGATTAAAATCACCCCACAGTTATTACTGTCAGACTATATAAACTACACATCCTGCAGATTCATACTGGATTAAAATCACCCCACAGTTATTACTGTCAGACTATATAAACTACACACCCTGCAGATTCATACTGGATTAAATTACCCCACAGTTATTACTGTCAGACTATATAAACTACACACCCTGCAGATTCATACTGGATTAAATTACCCACAGTTATTATTACTGTCAGACTATATAAACTACACATCCTGCAGATTCATACTGGATTAAAATCACCCCACAGTTATTACTGTCAGACTATATAAACTACACATCCTGCAGATTCATACTGGATTAAAATCACCCCACAGTTATTACTGTCAGACTATATAAACTACACATCCTGCAGATTCATACTGGATTAAGTTACCCACAGTTATTATTACTGTCAGACTATATAAACTACACACCCTGCAGATTCATACTGGATTAAATCACTCCAGAAGTCTTACTGTCAAACGTTCCTTTATTCAGGATGTGTTGGAGAAGGTTTTGGACCTGGATGACTCTGTGATGCAACATGAAGATCTTCCTCAGTTCCTCAGTGGGGGGAAGCTTTTTCCAGGCTCTTTTCCATTGGCTCACAGATACGGTGGCCATCAGGTAGCACCTCTGTACAGTAATCTCAGTCTTTAAAATCTGGCCAGTAACTAAACTGGAACTGTAATAGTTTTTTCCTCCCACTCCAGTTTGGCTACTGGGCAGGGCAGCTGGGAGATGGACGGGCACATTTACTGGGTGAATTCATAAACAGGTATGTACATAAACACTGTATTTGTTTTCTAGCTAGTTTGTGTATCACTCCAGATTAACTGTGCTAAAATGTTCCACTGTGGCTTAAAACACTACAGAAAGGGTGAGAGATGGGAGCTCCAACTCAAAGGCTCTGGAAAGACGCCGTACTCCAGGTGAAGCCCATTTTCAGACTTACTTTTTCATTTACTGCATTTAGCAGAAGCTCTTTTCGAGGGTGACCTACCTGTGAATCATGCAACTCCAGTAGGAGAATGTAGAGTTAGGAGTGGGCTCTTATTGGTGTACAGTGGTGGGTTTGCCCAGGTCGAGAATTGAACCCCAGTCTGTCATGGAGAAGGCAGTGTTGTTAGGGTATTGTGACACACTACACTACATCATAGTCTAATTTACACAAATTTCCCTTTATACCTGATGACCTGGTTGGTGCTACCTTGGTTTTGCACTCAAGCTACAAGACTAGTATAGTATCGAAAGTTCAGACCCTCTCATTAAAACATGATTTTTGAGTCTTTTGAGGCATGATGATGCTAATTGGTGCAGTGTAAGCTCTTATTATTTGCACTTTCGTCACAGCTTTGCTTTCATTTTAAACTCATTATATAAAGATAAAGAAGCTCATGCTGTGTGTTCTGTGATCTGTGTGGTCTGTAGGTCTGGAGATGGACGTGCTGTGCTTCGCTCATCAGTCAGGGAGTTCCTGTGCAGTGAGGCGATGCACTTCCTTAATGTTCCCACCAGCAGAGCTCTGAGGTGAACTCTAAACACACATCAGTATTTTATATTTATTTGTTTAATCATACTTTTTGGCCTTTTTTTGGATTTGTTTTTCTACATTGTGAGCTGCATGTGTAGCAGTCTATAGTCTGTAGTACAGCACATACAAAACTGTTCGCTGTTTTACTTTCTCGATAAATTCTGTGCTCCAGCCACTAATAATTTATGAGGAGAAAGAAAATAATATAAAATATAAAAATATAATAAAATAAAAATATAACAGCAAATAAATAGTAATAATATAATATAAATGACGTGTGTAAGAACAGCCGCACACTCATAAATTATATATGGGAAAATAAATACATATAAATTATATGCTACTATTTAATTATTAAATAGAAATAAAACCAGAAATTAAAATAAAAAATATATAATATAAATTGAGTGTAAGGAAACAGCAAACTATAAACAATTGCTTAAATATTATATATGTCTTATATGTAAAATATTGCACATATAAACAGTTGAATACAATATTTTATCAATTTTTATCAAATGTTTTAAATTATATATTAATAATCTTTGTTGTTTTATTAATATGTGTATATTTGTATATATGTGTTAATGTCTTTATCCTCTATTAATACATTTTTATATTTTATTAAATATAAATATATTAACAAAATATATTAATTTAATGTAACATAAATATGATGATCATTTTATCACTTTCTATTATAATATTGTGTCACTACATCATTATCACTACAAAATCACTACATGTTTAACACGTTTTCTTTGTTTTTTTTTTGTTTTTTTTCATTAACAATCTTCATAGATGTCATTTATTTGGCTTTTCGTTGGTGTGTTTCGTGCCAGGTGGTAGAACCCTTGGTGTTCTAGATAACTCATTTCAAAGTTCACCTTTACAGTGAGCTTTGAAAATTCTCAGACTAATAATACTCTGATAACAGCGGTACAAACATCTCATAGGCGTGGTATCACATAGCGAGGATGATGAATATGGCATGAATATTTAAAATATTTAAAAGCAATATATAAAATGATGTAGTGAGAAAACCAGAGCTGCTCTGTGTATAAAAGTGTGTTGATTGTACTGGGCTGCAGAAGTCATATGTGATCCCTATTCGTTACTTGAAGCCTTGTGGTGAGTGAGGAGCCCGTGTGGAGGGACCAGTTCTATAACGGTGGGGTGAGGAAGGAGAGAGGTGAGTCAGGAATCAGACTGGAAGCTTCTGTATCTCATGAAGACACTTCACAGACATATTGATTCTGAAATGGCTCGTTATGTAGGAGCTGTTGTTCTTCGTCTGGCGCCATCCTGGTTCCGGATTGGTTCGCTGGAGATTTTAACCAAAGCTGGGGAGCCGGATGTTCTTAGGTAGGACTTTTATTTCTTCTAGTGTTGTGCTTTAACTAGTGCTGTCAGACTATTAAAGAGTTTAACGGTTAACGTTAATCACAATATTATATATTTTATATAGTATTATATTATATATTGTATATGTTATTATCATGTTATTCTGTGATTCATTTGGATTAATTACAAGTTAAAATGCTAGCTAGCACTGCCTTGAATTTTTGGGTGGGAGAACAAATAATGTGTGCCTAATAAACTGTCTAGAGGAATATCTCTATGTAGTTTAGAGAAATTTAGCCTGGACCATGACAAAGCTCAGAAGCTTTAATAGAGAAAAGGCTTCAACAGCTTTTTAAGAGATAGATGGATGATCAGTCATTGGGCTGGATTAAAATCTTAAGAGCTAAGAGAGGAGCAGCTGTGTGTGTGTGTGTGTGTGTGTGTGTGTGTGTGTGTGTGTGTGTGTGTGTGTGTGTAAGAGAGTGAGATAAATACAGTAGAGACAGTGTGTTTACAAGAGAGAGACCTATCGAAGGAAGTTGGAGCCAAACTTAATTAAAGGTGCACGTATTTGTCACTGTACAGTGTACACTGTACAGCGAAATGTGTCCTCCGCATTTAACCCATCTGGTAGTGAACACACACACACACATGTGTTAGGGGCAGTGAGTACACACACACACACCCAGAGCGGTGGGCAGCCAACTCCAGCGCCCGGGGAGCAGAGAGGGTAAAGGGCCTTGCTCAAGGGCCCAACAGTGGCAGCTTGCCGAGCCCGGGAATCGAACCCACAACCCTGTTATCGATATCCCGGCGCTCTACCCACTGCCCCACCACTTACCACTTGGTAAGATGATTAGTTTGCGTTATTAAAAATTTAACGCATATTTGAAGTTTGCAGATTAATCATGTTCATTAACGAATAGTCTTAACGAATCAGAAAAATGAAGGCCACTCTTTCTCAGTGTGATGTCATTAAGGGTCATTTTCTGATACCGGTGTTGGTGTTTTGTTTGTACGCTGCAGGACGCTGCTAAACTTCGTAATTGAACAGCATTTCACTGCTATCAACCCTAACGATCCTAATAAATATGTGGTAAGCAGTAGCAGCTCTTCTTTAATTATTGATATTTTTTTGTTTTACCAGTGAAAGTACAAGCATAAATATGATATAAATATAATAATTATTGTATTTGTAATAATTGTGATAATTATAATCATTTCCAGTCCTGTTTCTCAGCCGTGGAGAATGAAACAGAGAACAAATAAATGTGTATAAATAAAAATCTCTTATAATATCTCAGTGTAGTTTAGATAAATTTAGCCTGGAACACGACGAAGCTCAAACTCTGAAGCTTTAATAAAGAAAAAGCTTCAATAACTTTTTAAGAGATAAATGGATGATCAGTCATTGGCCTGGATTGAGCTAAGAGGGAGGACCAGCTGTGTGTGTGTGTGTGTGTGTGTGTGTAGTTATGAGATTTACTCCATATTCCAGCATTAATAAAGTGTAATCTACGCTCCAAGCTCAGCAGTAGCGCCAGTGTGTTTACATCTCTATAAAGTATAAAAAATGACTGGAATTTTGCAGACTTCATATCAGCTGCTTATATTTTAATACTTAATCTAATATTAGTTGTTATAGTTATAAATATAAGATAAATATAATAATATATATTTTATTAAAGTATTTTAAGTTTGGTGTTTTTTTGTTGTTATTTCCAGGCCTTTTTCACAGCTGTGGTGAATGAAACAGCCCACATGATCGCTAAATGGATGTCTGTTGGCTTTGCTCATGGTAGGTAAATTAGTCGGATGTCATATGGTTTCAGTTAGGATTGGGCAATGTGATGATATTTTATCGTAATGTGATACATTTTGTTATCATGATACACAATGTGCTTATCTTAGCACATGGAGGAGACTGTTAGTGCTTAATAAACACTGATCAGCTGCAGGTAATTTAATTAGACTGGGTTAATTAGATGAAGAGCTGCAGATGTTGAGTAGAAATCACTGTATTCAGTGCAGGAGAGGATCTGAATAGTAGTTTATAAGAACATGCTGCTACTGATGAATTTAGTCTGTGATTACATTTATCATGATAAATATTGTGTATCGTGAAGAATGTCTTTAAATATCATGATGTAACATTTTTACCATATCGCCCAGCCCTAGTTTTAATTGGCTGTGACCCAAATGGTTCCCTACTCCCTCATCAGTATTGTCTATATAAAGTTTTTATTATTTAAAGCAGCATTATGTAAGAATTAGTATGTTTTACTCCTAGGCTCCCCTACAGGTGAGGAGTGTCATTCACTTTAGCTCATGGACAGCTGTACACATGCATTTCTGGACAAGCTGAGAGCTCCAGAAGCTTGATCTGAAGGTAGAGCAGCATGTGGGCTGAGGCGGTAGAAGAACACTACAGGATTTTACACTAATATGACTCTATGGGTTACTCAGTGTTACACAGCAGCAGTTCTGGAGAGAGGTTCTCCTCCTGCAGCTCCACCACCAAAGCTCCATAGTGCAGTAGCAGCAGCAGCGTTCCAGCCCAGGGTGGGAATGACGGAGACGCCGTTCTCCCCCGTTACAGTCATTGGAGCTTTAGCATGATCCTGAAGCTGCTGTTATAAGCTGACATTGCTGCGTAATGTTGCTTTGATTGTAGGAGTGTGCAACACGGACAACTTCAGTCTCTTGTCGATCACTATTGATTACGGCCCGTTTGGCTTTATGGAGGCGTATAACCCGAGTAAGTCTCACTTTAATGGATTGTTTGTTTATATATTTGTTTGCTTTCTGAATATTCATAGATGCCGGTTATATTATATTACTCTTCACCATCCGAGACTCAAAATGCATTTCCTGATTTTAGATTTTGTGCCGAACTCGTCTGATGATGAAGGACGATACAGTATAGGAGCCCAGGCGAACGTTGGGCTGTTTAATCTCCAGAGACTTCTAGAAGCTCTCCTCCCAGTGCTGTCTCTGAATCAGAGGTCACAGTAAGTCCTTCAACTCTGTCTCCTTCTGGTTTGGATTTTCCTCATTGTAAGGTGAATGATCAGTGGTGCATCTCACTTCACTCAGGGCCGAACACATACTGAGGGGCTATCCACAGATCTACCACAGCAGGTGAGAGTGTTTTTTACTGGTTGCTCAAATTAATGTTCGAATTAATATTGCATTCGCAAGTGCTTTGTTCACGTTCTCGTCGTTTCAGTTATATATTAATATACAGTTAACCAAAAATAACGATCCTCCAGGACCACAGTAAGACATAGAGGCTGTTTGCATTACACCAGGCAGTAAAGTGTGTTTTGGGTGACCGGATCACGTTGAGTTTCACTTGTCTGCATGAAAAGCCAGGTGTAAACGTTGTAATAGGATTTAGAGCGGATCAGTCAAATGGATCAGTACAAAGCTTACGTTACCTGTTGGCTACATTGGCCTTATAGCCACAGTACTAAATTGAGGTCATCTTGGCTGATCGGTTAAAGCAACATTATGTAGCATAGAGTGACCATAGTTTGGTTTTCAAAACCGGGGACACATAGAGACACATGGGTAGATAGGATATTATGGATATTATAGTATAATAATATAATATTATAACCCCTTAACGCAAGGCCTTATTCCACACTAAGGTGTATTACTTAGTAACTACAGGGGCTCCTGTACAAACTGGTGGGGCTGTTCTCTGGTATTAGAAGAATGGACCCCCCTCCCATGTACCAAAGACGGTTTAAAGGGTTTAGTAGGCCTAAGTTGTAGGTCTGTGGCAGTGTGTGTGTGTGTGTGTGAGATACCTCTGAAATAATGCTAAAATCTATGATAATGAACATTAATACATATGCATTTACCAAAATTCAGAAATAGCCTCGATAGTGTATATGAGTAGTTCAGTAGTAGTGTAGTTCAACCATCTCCTTTCATTTTAACTTATGTCTTAAAATAAAATGCAAAAAAAATGTTTTGCCCTGTTTTCCCCTTTTTTTCATGCAAAAGTAAATCATATAAATAAATGCACAAATAGAATAAAATAAAAATATCCGGTAAAATTATGCTGATTTGTGTTTATTTACATTCATCCAGGCATTCAGGTATTTTCGGCGTGACGGGAAGTACTTTGACCAATGACTGTAGAAGCAAATGCTGATCTGAAATCAGTGCAAAATTCCTGACGCTTATTTAAACACTATTTAGAAATTCTACCTGGATGCTTTTTTCACATCCCAAAAGAGTAACTGCTTCTGGGACCCGGGTAACGCTTTAAAACCTGAGTCATATTCATATAACATTACTCTACTGCCTCAGTCCACATACTTATTTCACCTGAATGATACGTCTGATGCTAATGTGTCTCTCAGCTTGTCAACAAATGCATGTGAAAGCCTTGAGATGTGTCCTTTAGATGTAGCTCTAAAATTAAATTCCACTTCCCGACTGTAGGGGGAGCCTAGGTGCCAAAAAAGTACTGTAATACTGGGATAAGGGGGAAATTGCATACATTTACCTCTGTGTTCATGTTTCCTCTCTCATTGCAGGTTTCATGAGCTGTTCAGAGCAAAGCTAGGCCTGATTGGAGATGAAGATGATGATGCATATCTGATCGCATTTCTTCTGAAGGTCTGTGAAGAGAAAATGTTCTATTGAGTAACAACCTATAGCAATTTTTGGGGGCCAGAATGGCAATGGCAGAGACGCCATTATCACTATTACTGTCAGTGGAGCATCAACAGTCAGTGCTATGTGATGTGGTCCTTTAAAGCACCTCTATGTCAGTTTATTCATTTACTGGATTTGATCTCCTCTTCTTCTTCTTCTTGATTGTGTGTTGTCTCTCGCTCTTGTCTCTAAGCTAATGGAGGACACGGGTGCTGACTTCACCATGACTTTCAGGCACCTGAGTGAAGTGACTCTGCTTCGACTCCAGAACGACTCCATCACTCAGGTTCTGCCTTCGTCTCTCAGACACACATAGTTTAACCCAGAACAGGACCTCACCATCCAGTGACATGAGGTTTATCCTGATACACTACACTGTATGTCCAAAAGTTTGTTGACGCACGCACATTCAGAGTTACCTCTATAATCAGAAGTTGCTGCAGCTTCATAAGACCATCAGTGAGGTCAGGTACTGATGCTGGACAATCTTGCCCCTCCAACTCATCCCAGTAGTATTAGATGGAGCTCTATCCCTCTGGAGAACACAGTTCCACTGCTCCACAGCGAAATACCGGGGGCTCTGGAACCCTCTAGCTTATGCTTGCCATTCAACATGGTGACCTTAGGCTCATGTGAGCATCCCATTCTGTTGCCGAGTGCTTTTATATGGAGATTATACATTATATGTTTTCTATGACGAACATGTGTGTGCACAGCTGAACTCCTGTGTCAGTCACTCACTAGAGGGGGTGTCCGGATACCTTTGGACAAACAGTGGTTTTGGGAGGGTTTATTTCTCCCATTTTCCACAATGTTAATATGTTTGCAGTAGATTTAAATGAGTTCTTTTTCCAAAAATCCAGCCAGTTTGCCTTTAAATGAAGGACTGGCTTTGAGTTCCACGATACCACAGTCATAACAAAACACTGTATCTCCAAAATGGAAATTTAAAGCTTTGTGATTAAAGATAAATGTTTTACATGTTAATTTACAGCAAGAAAATAAGAAGATTTTAAGCTATTTTGTATGTTGGTTTATCCATCATGATCCATCCATTATAAAACAAATACGAAAAGTGTCTCTTTAATTTTAAACACTTTGTTTAGTCACTACTACTACTACTACTACTAATAAATATAATAATAATACAAATATATACAATAATAATAATACTAATAATAATAGTATAGCATTCACACTAATATTATTATTATTATTATTAATAATAATAAAAACAATAAATAAATAACATTATTTATTTGTTGTATGAATAATAATACATAACATTAGTCATAATAAATAACAGTAGTATTATTAATAATAAAAGACATATATAAATAATAAAACATTATTATTATTATTATTATTATTATTAACAATCATCATCATCATAATAATAAAAAGAAAAATATGGTGCCTGTAATACATTAGGGTTGCACATCTCACTATTTTAATGTACCAGTTTGTTTGTTACTGGCAAAAACCTCCTGAGTTTACTGATCATATTCAGTCTTGTGTGTGTGTGTGTGTGTGTGTGTGTGTGTGTGTTTTTCTCACAGGAGATGTGGGCTCTCTGGGACCTTTCTTCTCATGAGTTTTTTTCAGATTGGGCCAAACTTTATGTACAGAGGCTTAGAAGGTAACATTGTATTCCACACTTTTCAGAATGTAGCATTTCTTGTATTTTCTGAGTGTAATTTGTTGTTTTTTCACTCCCTGAGGACACTTTTATGAGTTTTGTTATCACATTTATGAGTTTACACACCAAAAACAGCCATAATATTGTTTTTCATAATTTCTTAGAATTAAACAGAATATTTGGTCGCTTCTTACAGCTTTAGCTTAAGTGGGCTGAGCTTAACTGCTGTAGGCCGAACAGGCGGATAGATGTAAATGTGGCAGGATTTCTGACATCATAAAAATAATGCATTCGCAATTGGCAGTTTTTGCAACCTGCTTCTCAAATACGGACTGTGGAGTGAACAGCATGTTGTAAAACTGTATTTACGTCGTACAGCAAACTAGGTGAGGAACACAGGATGATGAGATGGGCTCTTTAAGATCAGACCTGTGTTTTAATGTTAAGTGTATATTTCCCTCTCACAGTCAGCATGGGGATTCGGATGAGAATCGACAGTACAGGATGAGAGGTAATCCAATGACTGCTGTGTGTGTGGTTTTTTTCTCTGTAGTAGTATCAGTTGATTTATTAATAATATGCAGTACTGTGCAAAAGTTTTAGTCCCCTGTAAACATCAGGAAGCTGCTTATCTGGGCAGTAAGTGTTTATCTGCTCAGTAAAACACTGATATTACAATAAACACTAATTCAAAAAAAATCATTAGAACATCTCCAAAGTTCTCCTCTCTCATGGAGTCTAGTATTATTTAGAGTTCTCCTCAGATCAACACCTGGTTTGGTGGTAAATCAGGGCTTAATGATGGTAAATCAGGTGAGCTGCTGCTGCTGCTGCTGATGATGATGATGGAGTTGAACACATCCTCCACGCTGTGCTGGCTGGACTGGGGGGCGTCCAGGAGAAACCTGGAGGAACCGAGCTCTGTTCTTCAGACTAGCTCACCGACAAGATCTCACTACTTTCTTTCTTCAGAATGAGAAGCTCTTGTTTCTCCTTTTTACTGGATCTATCTTCACCTGCAGCTGATCTGATGAGATCTGGAGCTTCTACAGTAAAAACTCTCTCACTGCTGAGAGACATGACTTTAATAATTTGATTAGGTGCCTAAAACCTCTGTGCAGTTCTGTATAAATCATAACCTTCGAGGATTTTGGCAGATAGCAGTGTTCCCTCTTAAGCCTTTTCCTTTTGTGTATGTTATGATCTGTGTAGCTGTCAATCCACGCTATGTGTTACGAAACTGGATGGCGGAGTCTGCTATTAGGAAGGCAGAGGTGAACGACTTCTCTGAGGTGAGGCCTTGTTGCTCAAATCTGTAGTGAGTCTAGAAAAACCATAGACTTTTCATTGTGTTCAAAATAAATAAACATGCAACATAACATATTTGAAGAACTGGAGATCTGATCTTCATGTGATCAACACTGAGAGATGGAGGTAATCTAACTAAACTCACACACCTGAAGAAATGTCTTTAATCATCATTTATAAAATGGATTTAATAGAGACCTCCAGATCTTTAAATATTTTAATATTTATATATATAAATATCTGTTCCCTGCATTATACAATTAGGAGAACTATATACAACACTATTAGAAATGTAAAGACCACATGATCCAATGATGTTTACCTTTGTGAAAGTCATTTTCCACATGGCCTCTAGGTGGAGCTGTTGCAGCAGACTTTGACTGAGCCCTTTGTGAAGCAGAAGAGAGCAGAGAGTGCAGGATACTCCAGCAGACCTCCAGCATGGGCTTCACAGCTGAGGGTCAGCTGCTCTTCCTGACCTAACCTACCACACACAGACTGATCACCTACAGCTTCTGGAAAGTTAAACCAGCCACTTTCTCACAGGGTGAGACCATTCTCAGAGGATCCTCACTGGTTGTAATTTGGTGGCTGCATTATGTCCCACCTGTCAATCATGAAGAAGGCTGCAATTATAGAAACAGATATAAAGAAGGCTCAAACCATAGAGACATTCGTAAAATGGGTTGAAACCATAGAAACAGCCATAAAGTAGGCCCAAAACCATAAAACAGCCATTAAGAAGACCCGAAACCATAACAACGGGCGTAAAGAAGGCGGAAACCATAGAAACAGCCAATAAGAAGACCCGAAATCATAAAAACGGGTGTAAAGAAGGCTTTAACCATAAAAAAGGGTGTAAAGAAGGCTCAAACCATAAAAACGGGTGTAAAGAAGGCTTAAACCATGGAAACAGCCATTAAGTAGGCCCAAAACCACAAAAGCGGGAGTAAAGAAGGCTCAAACCATAGAAACAGCCATTAAGTAGGCCCGAAACCATAAAAACGAGCATAAAGAAGGCTGAAACCATAGAAACAGCCATTACGTAGGCCCTAAGCCATAAAAATGGGACTAAAGAAGGCTGAAACCATAAAATTAGGGGTGTAAAAAAGGCTGAAACCATAGAAACAGCCATTAAGAAGACCTGAAATCATAAAAATGGGTGTAAAGAAGGCTCAAACCATAGAAACAGACATTATGAAGGCCCAAAACCATAAAAATGGGTGTAAAGAAGGCTTAAACCATGGAAACAGGTATAAAGAAGGCTTAAACCATAAAAACGAGCGTAAAGAAGGCTGAAATCATAAAAACGAGTGTAAAGAAGGCTGAAACCATAAAAATGGGCGTAAGTAAAGAAGGCTGAAACCATAGAAACAGCCATTAAGTAGGCCCTAAGCCATAAAAATAGGCATAAAGAAGGCTGAAACCATAAAAACGGACGTAAAGAAGGCTGAAACCATAAAAATGGGCGTAAGTAAAGAAGACTGAAACCATAGAAACAGTCTTTAAGAAGGCCCGATGGTTTCAGCCTTATTTACACCCGTTTTTATGGTTTCAGCCTTCTTTAAACCATAGAAACAGCCATTAAGTAGGCCCGAAACCATAAAAGCGGGCGTAAAAAAGGCTGAAACCATAAAAACGGGTGCAAAGAGGGCTGCAACCATAGAAACAGCTGTTAAGAAGGCCTGAAACCATAAAAATGGGCGCAAAGAAGGCTCAAACCATAGAAACAGCCATTAAGAAGACCCGAAATCATAAAAATGGGTGTAAAGAAGGCTTAAACCATAGAAACAGACATTAAGAAGGCCCGAAACCATAAAAATGGGTGTAAAGAAGGCTTAAACCATGGAAACAGCCATTAAGTAGGCCCAAAACCACAAAAGCGGGTGTAAAGAAGGCTGAAACCATAAAAACAGGTATAAAGAAGGCTTAAACCATAAAAACGGGTGTAAAGAAGGTTCAAACCATAGAAACAGCCATTAAGTAGGCCCTAAGCCATAAAAATGGGCATAAAGAAGGCTGAAACCATAAAAACGGACGTAAAGAAGGCTGAAACCATAAAAATGGGCGTAAGTAAAGAAGACTGAAACCATAGAAACAGTCTTTAAGAAGGCCCGATGGTTTCCGACTTATTTACACCTGTTTTTATAGTTTCAGCCTTCTTTAAACCATAGAAACAGCTATTAAGTAGGCCCGAAACCATAAAAGCGGGCGTAAAAAAGGCTGAAACCATAAAAACGGGTGTAAAGAGGGCTGCAACCATAGAAACAGCTGTTAAGAAGGCCTAAAACCATAAAAATGGGCGTAAAGAAGGCTGAAACCATAGAAACAGCCGTTAAAAAGGCCTGAAACCATAAAAATGGGCGTAAAGAAGGCTGAAACCATAAAAATGGGTGTAAAGAGGGCTGCAACCATAGAAACAGCTGTTAAGAAGGCCTGAAACCATAAAAATGGGCCTAAAGAAGGCTGAAACCATAAAAATGGGTGTAAAGAGGGCTGCAACCATAGAAACAACCGTTAAAAACGCCTGAAACCATAAAAATGGGCGTAAAGAAGGCTGAAACCATAGAAACAGCCGTTAAAAAGGCCTGAAACCATAAAAACGGGTGTAAAGAAGGCTGAAACCATAAAAATAGGGGTGTAAAGAAGGCTGCAACCATAGAAACAGCCATTAAGAAGACCCGAAATCATAAAAATGGGTGTAAAAAAGGCTTAAACCATAGAAACAGACATTAAGTAGGCCCGAAACCATAAAAGCGGGCGTAAAAAAGGCTGAAACCATAAAAACGGGTGTAAAGAGGGCTGCAACCATAGAAACAGCTGTTAAGAAGGCCTAAAACCATAAAAATGGGCGTAAAGAAGGCTGAAACCATAGAAACAGCCGTTAAAAAGGCCTGAAACCATAAAAATGGGCGTAAAGAAGGCTGAAACCATAAAAATGGGTGTAAAGAGGGCTGCAACCATAGAAACAGCTGTTAAGAAGGCCTGAAACCATAAAAATGGGCCTAAAGAAGGCTGAAACCATAAAATGGGTGTAAAGAGGGCTGCAACCATAGAAACAGCCGTTAAAAACGCCTGAAACCATAAAAATGGGCGTAAAGAAGGCTGAAACCATAGAAACAGCCGTTAAAAAGGCCTGAAACCATAAAAACGGGTGTAAAGAAGGCTGAAACCATAAAAATAGAGGTGTAAAGAAGGCTGCAACCATAGAAACAGCCATTAAGAAGACCCGAAATCATAAAAATGGGTGTAAAAAAGGCTTAAACCATGGAAACAGCCATTAAGTAGGCCCAAAACCACAAAAGCGGGCGTAAAGAAGGCTGAAACCATAAAAATGGGTGTAAAGAGGGCTGCAACCATAGAAACAGCCGTTAAAAAGGCCTGAAACCATACAAATGGGCGTAAAGAAGGCTGTAACCATAGAAACAGCCGTTAAAAAGGCCAGGTGTGGATAAATCACTTATTTTTGTTTATTGATGTTTATTACGTCAACCACATTTCCCTATTTCCGTCTGCTCATCCACAATCCATTGTTTATGCCATGTAAAGCAATAATTTCAATAAAATGTTAGTACAAATATTTACAACATTCGTATGATCTGTTCTAACCCAGAGAATTTCCTCAGCATTACACCAGCCATTACAGTATTCATGCACTAAACCATAGAAGTCACTTGTCTCTGCCCAGACCAGCTGACCACTTCATTGTCCACTTCCCTGCCCACCACGCTTTTTATTCATGGCTACCATCAGTTCTGACATGAAATCGCCACCAGAGGATGCCGCTATAGGTGGTGTAGTCCGCTTTGGTGGTGGGGGACCGACTTTCCTCAGCGAGGGGGTCGTGTGGATTGCTGCAGCAGCAGGTGGAGGCGGTGGAGGCGGCGGGGGTGGTGGCAGGAAATTTCCACCGGTGGCTGTTGGTGGATTGAAGGCCGGAGGCGGAGGTGGAAGGGTAGAATGGAGTGGTTCTGGAGGTGGAGGAGGAAGATCTCCATCCATAAACCCTCCTGGAGCCGGAGGGGGTGGAGGCAGGAAATCAGGGGGCAGCTCCAGGTCGTCGCTCGGAGGTGGAGGAAGCGGGAAGTCCGCAGCCGGCGGAGGTGGGAAGGCCGGCTGTGAGCGCTGGGGGGTGGAGCGAGGTGGATTTGGCTTCACAGGCATGGCCAAGGCAGGTGGAGGAGGAGGGGGTGGAGGAAGGAATGTAGGGTCTGGGGGTGGAGGGGGCAGGATTTCCGCTGGTGGTGGAGGTGGTGGTAGAGATGACTGGTTACTGGGACCCTGTAATAAAAAAAATATGCCATATCTTAAGGTTACTGCCAGAGTTCTAGGCATCATAGTCGGTATCAGTCAAAAATATCATATTTAATAATTACTGCAGTTGTAGAAATCTCAATACCGCCACTGCAGGGCAGACTGCTTCCTTAATTATGATTTTTGGACGAACTGTTCAGGTTTCTGAAGTCGCATTTGGTCCCATAGACACATTGATTGATTGATTGCCACAGTAGCGACACAAGTGGCAATGCATTGACTATGGAGCATCAGGCCAAGTTCATGAACTTAATAAAAGGGTTCCTCAAGGGTTCTCAAGACAGACAATGGTGCTATCTAAAACCATCTGGGTGCTTAAATGGATGCTAGCCTGGATCCTGACATTGTAGCGGTTCTATATAGAACATTTAGGGGAAACATGGTTCTATCTAGAACCTAAAAGAGCCCCAATATTACTACAAAGAGTGAAAGAACCCATTATTAGTTTGATATAGGACTTTTTCCTTAGAGTGTACTGATTCTATTACTACAGCAGCAGCCAACAGAGCCATCATGCTATTTCATGGTCTGATCTGGTTAGTGGAGAACGTTAGCTAACAGGATTTTCCAGTGATCTTCAGAAAGTGTAACCTGGTCATGTCTAGACACACCACACATTTTATAAAATACTAAGAAACAACTTGAATAGTTTTATATTTGAGTGTCTGGAGATGTTAAAGTACTACACCATAACCTGTGTTTTCCCTTTTACCTTTGTGTGCTTAAATGTGGGCACTTCTACCTGAATTCGATTATGATATCATACCCAAACTTTCACTTAAGTGCACTTTCAACATTTCTGAGTTTCTAGCCAAGAGTTGAAGAGTCAGAAACAACAGGTTATCAGATTAGTAAATGCTGCTGTAAATAGATATCAGTGTATTATTACATAAGTGCCAGTGTTTTGTGTATGCTTATTACAGGCCTGTCATGATTTTATATATATTTTTTGTCCCAAATAATAATAATAAGACCACCATCTCTGTCCTGGGAAGCGTCTTAGACCCTTAGAGACAGGAGGAGGATAGCCAAGCTGGCATCAATGCCGGAGAACAGCTCCCACCACATGCTTGGGACCCCATGCAGCTGCCTTAGCGGCAGGCTGCTTCACCCCAAGTGCGTGAAGGAGCGGGATCGCAGGTCCTGCCGTCAAACTCTACAACTGCTCCCAGCGGACCACACACACACACACACACACACACACTGAAACTTTACAGATGTATCTGTAAATAAGTGTGTAGAGTGTTATTTATATATATATATATATATATATATATATATATATATATATATATATATATATATATATATATTCTAATATTCTAATGTATTTACTTTTAAGGGTCTTGCTATCCCTTTGCCGCAGTGACGTGAATTTCCCCACTGTGGGACTATTAAAGGATTATCATGTTACTGATAAAATGATAATATAAAAGCATAATAATGCAGGTACACCCTTTCAAAAGCAATGATCTTTTTCATTATTAGGAATAGAATATAGATATTCAGATATTAGAATATAAAAATATAAGCTCAGCAAACTGACTGATGGCTCAAAAATGGCTCATGTCCATATACTGTATGATAATACAATAGCATAATTATTACAGGCTTAGTTTACTTTACACTAAACAGAGATAGGCAGGTTACCTTGGGCCCTGTCTCTTGCCGGGGCTGAGCAGCGTGTCCGTTTGCTGTTTTGGCTGAGAAGGAAAAATAATAATAATTTACATGTACTTTTTACATTTGCTTTTTTTAAACACTTATAGATTACATACAGCCTCGAAATGAACAGCAGCTGTAATGCTGTTGCATCGGCACCTTTTGGTGTTGGAGAAGGGGTGGATGTGTTGGAGGTTGATGGACTTGGCTGGCGGTTCAGGTTTGTCCAAACTGAAGACAGTGATGAGACTTTTCTCGCTGCACTCTTGTAGTTCTCATACAACATCTTGCCATACTGGAGGGGTGAAACACACACACACATTGGTTTGCTTGTGTGTTGAATGATACATTGTGAATTAGATATTACAGACTGGCCTCAGGAGCCGTGGAGGGCTGTTTTGAGGAGCTTGTAAGGATTCTAGGAGGAAACAAGGGAGGTTTTGTTCACCTTTGCAATACGGATTCCTGTTACCCACAAGGTCATGGTCCACTTGTCATCACAGCACAGGTACTTGATGTACTGAGACTCCTTCTGGATCTGAGGGTGCTGGAGATACATCACACAAACATTGTGCATATTCAGTAACCGACTCTAGTTCAGATCACTCTCAGGCACAGATCACCACCTAAACCAGGCCTACTGGGCACATGCCTGGGGGGGGCCCTGGCCACTAGATGGCTCTCAACCAGCATACATTTCCAATAGGCTGGCAGTACACTGTTAGTACGCTGCTTTTCTGAAGTCAGCCAAAACCTATTAAGTCTTCAGCTGCTTGTTATGACACAAACCAAGGAAAATTGTTATTTGTATATGTATTATTTTACAATATTCAGTCTTAAATGGTGGTTAATTGACTTTTATCAATATTTTATAAGCAGTTCTGACCAGAGGAGGATGGGACCACCCTAATGAGTCTTAATTCCTCACAAGGTTTCTTCCTCTAGCTCTGAGGGAGTTTTACCCTTTGGTTTGCTAACTGAGGGTCTTAGATTTTTAAGTCTTGTTGATTGCTGATTCTGTAAAGCTGCTTTGTGATGCCGGCAGTTGTTAAAAAAAAAACACCATACTAATACATTGGATTTGAAATTATTTAAAGTCATGTTGGGTGTCAGAAGTTTCGCCTCTTTAATTTGACACTGGAGCTGCGAGGCTATTGTAGCTAACAAGTAAGGGCCGCTCACAACAAACCAATTAGCATGGTGCTAACTGTAGGCCTAAATCAGCACACATTTAGAGCGCCGGGCTATCGATAACAAGGTTGTGGGTTCGATTCCCGGCCTCGGCAAGCTGACACTGTTGGGCCCTTGAGCAAGGCCCTCTCTGCTCCCCGGGCGCTGGAGTTGGCTGCCTACCGCTCTGGGTGTGTGTGTGTACTCACTGCCCCTAGTTCACTAGTGTGTGTGTGTGTGTGTGTGTGTGTGTGTTCACTACCACAGATGGGTTAAATGCGGAGGACACATCTGTGTTCACTGTACAGTGACAAATACGTGCACCTTCACCTTTACACACTGTACTGTATGTCTCACTGTTACACACACGGACTAAAGTACATTAGCATAGCTAAAACCGGAGTGGCCTAGTAGATATCTAGAGGCCTAAATTTAGCCTGTACTTCTGTATCCAGTTCTGTCTTCTAAATTTTGCCAATTTCTCCTAAATGTCAGTTTCACCAAACTATTCCTTTCACATTTTGGGCTGATTTGCAAAAACTGCTGAATATTAATTTGCAGTTATGCTGCCAGTGCTCTTTGCTGAGAACTGGACTGGACAAAGGAAGCTGTGGTTAATTAGTCAGCATGTTCAGCTTTTCTCATCACCCTCATCTGTACTAAAGATACAGATAACCCGGTCGGCTTTTTCCCCCCTTTTCCTTTTACTTTTGACGCACTCCGGGCCCTGAGGTTTGCAAAAACTGTAAACCATGTTGTTAGCAGTATGTGCCAGTATGCTAACGTGCAGTTACAGAGCAGAACCAGCAGAGGGCAATGTAGAAATTTGCCATAAAATATGAGCAAACGGCTCCCGTTAGGAAGGATGCCACAGCTTGTGGTGTTGTGAGCTGGATTTCCGAAACAAGGTGCCGTGTCCCCGTTAACACGCCCTACCCACATCTGGGACAAACACATGGCAGTGCTGCTGGAGGTTCAGGTTGGTCTTCATCTTGGGAGGCAGTCATTTTGGTAATTACAGTATGTTAGGGCAAAGGGCGTGAAGGAGACACGCACACCTTGAAATAATCATTTCACAAACTGCAATTAGTGGCCCAGGATTAGTACGCTGTACCTACAGCCTGCGTTACTGCTGAACAGCTGCAGGATGGAACAGATTTAGCATGTGGTGCGTAAATAACGGCTCTGTTTCAGCTACAGCCCGACAGCTGGACGTTCCTCTACAAAGCCAGTTCTTCAGGTCATTACAGAGGACTGGAAAGTGCTCTTATTAAGTGTCTGAAATGAAGACATGTAGGCCTGACCTGGAAACAGCTGGTCTAATGTTCAGTGCCTTAGTGAAAGTGTTTAAAGGGCCCAGATATGATGTTTGCCCTGTATTTCAGGTCTGTCCTGAGGTCCAGTTCTAATGTCTGTGTGGGTTTCTGCACTAAAACATCTCCATTTACCAGCCTGTAAAGCTTTAAAGCTGTTTGTAGAAACATCTGTTGTTTTAAAGTGATATAGAAATGAACCTGAACTTAGAATTAAAAGGCTGTGCCTTTAAGACTGAGGTATGTTAATGAGCTCTGTTCTCATTGGCTGCAAAGCTTCATTCAAAAAGCAATCCAGGCAGACACACATACATGCATACATGCACACATACATAGGCCTTATAACTTCACCATGAAAGGGCAGAGCTGACCTGCTGTAAAGGGAATATAGGTGGATATACATACATATACATACACACTATATGGACAAAAGTATTGGGACACCTACTTATGTATTGTTCCTTTCAAAATCAAGGTTTTAAAAAAGTGTGTCCTGCTTTTACTCAACTAGATTTTGTGAGGATTTGATTGCATTCAGCGTCAAGAGCGCTAGTGAGGTCAGAATGTTGGATGATCACCACCTTACTTTATCCCCAACTTATCCCAGAGTATTGGATGGAGCTCCACCATCCATCATTCCAGAGAACACAGAGTTCTTCCACTGCTCCACAGCTCAATGCTGGGGAGCTTTATACCCCTCTAGCCCACGCCTGGCATTTATCTGCTCCTGCAGAGAGTCCTATTCTATTGGAAATACAGTCTCTACAGAAGCTAGACAAGCTGTGTCAGCAATGGGCGCAACTTAAAGTAACAAATACTCCCATTAGGAAGGGTGTCCACAAACATTTGGACATCACAAAAACGGGTTGTTTTTGCAGACGCTTTGAAGCTTTAATAGTATTCACACAGTCCAACTTTTATAGACTGATATGGGGCCCATGAAGTCTACTGCCTCTTGCAAGATCTAAGTATTTGGCTTTTGCGTCTAACTTGGGTCGAATCTGGCCTCAGGCATCGTTTAGAAAGAAAAGAAAACTGCAGAAACTTTCACGTCCTTAAAAACTCTTTAATTTAGATCAGTCAGCATCTCTAGTTCTCAATTGCAAACCAGTACAGGCTAAATAAAGCAATGGCAGGAACTCTACTCAGACACCCACAACCAGCTGACCTTAACCAACTTTAACAGAGCACAGATGTATGCTCTCCGTCTGCGAGCCCAAAAACGGTATGTTATATGAAAGCGTGTTGCATTAATTACCAGTAAGCTTTAATTTTACACTGAAGGGTATTTAAGGGTCCATACTGTCCAATTAGCTTGTATAAATTCATACCGTCGCTTCATTTTACATGACCCTCTACAGTCCAACAGGCTATATTTGTTACCCTGCCTTTGAGACTGATTTACTGTGCTGTGAAAAAGTATTTGCCCATTATTATTTTTTTTATTACATTAATTGTATCCGATTTTTCACCCATTTTCTCCCCAGCTTGGACCCCCTTACGTACTCTCCCCTCCCATCAGGCACGTGATGCCCCTAAAATTAGTGAGGGCGGTCCAAACACCATGCAACGAAGCATCTGATTGGATGGTGCTAAAGACATGGAAATACCATGGAAAAACCATAAAATGCCATAGCGCCACCTACAGTACTGGAGCGCTACTGCCAAAGTAAATCTGTAGAGAGCAGACAAGCTTGTAAGCTCAGAAAAAGTGGGTTTAAATTTGAAAAACTCTCGTGAGCTCTGATTGGCTGAAAATATACATAGGCCTTAAGTTGCCCCTGTTCTAATTGGGTGTCCTGTGTTGTGGCTTGTTATACAAGTATTAGTCTAGGGTGAATATGTGGATCCTAGGAAAGGTGACGGTAATTCATTCTTTTACATTTACAGCATTTAGCTGACGCTCTTCTTGGAGATGGCGGTCACTCCAGATTTCGCATTTTAGTAAGTAATTAGTCTACTGGTTTCCAGTTTAGTCCAGATGTTACTTGATATTGGTACTGCATTTGATTGCCTTGTACTTGTACTCAGCAATAGCAAGGTTAAAGCCATCTATCTATGTTACACAGGTAGGAGAATGTACCCCCTGGAGTCTTGCCTAATAACTCTTACTGGTGTAGTGTGGTGTGCTTACCGGGCTGTGGAATCAAACCCTATCCTGACACTAGGAAGGTGAGTTTGTTGCCCAGTACACCAACCATCCCACAATTGCTTACTGACAGCCAGGAACCCAACAACGCCTTTCCCACGTCTTCCTCTCCAATAAATGTGCTACAGACTGAACGCAGGAACAACACCCCTCATCACTTCAATGTGAATGGGCGGGACTACACTGCTGTAGGCTGAATAAGTATAGTATGTAAATGCGTTTACATCATATGGGCGCTTTAAAGCTCCTGTAAAACTCTTACAAAACTTTATGCTGATAAATTACATTTTTGCTGTGCCAGACCTGGCTAGTGCGCCCCCTAGTGGTAGAAAATTCAGTTCCGCTGCATCTGAAGCTCCTCCTTAATTGATGAGTAAATAATGAGGATTTTTCCTCTATTATGTAGCAGTGGGTGGCGACCATTTGAATGTTAATGCCTCTATTGGTCATTTAAAGCAGAAAAGCCTCAGACTGGCTGCTTTTTTCCCTGCCCGTGCCTCAGCACGGTCATCATCATCATTTTTAAACGTGCTGAGAGAGGGCTAGAGAGCTGCTGATCCTGAGGCTGGGTGTACTCCTACATATCCTACTGCATATCCTACTGCAGCCATTGCTTCAGAATTTTAGGAGATGTGATAAAATCATAATTAGGAGACGCCCAAGTGAATTACAGAGAACACATGGAGGTTAGGCCTACCGAAGAGACCAGTCTGTTTTAGTGATGGGAGCCCAGAGTTTGGTCAAGTAACATCAACCTAATCATGATGCTACATAATTAGTCTTCAAATAATCAACACTGACACCAGTTATGCAGCTCGGACGAGGGCCTGTAACACCGGCAGCCGTAGCGGCCGGACCCCCTGTGTTAATTTAAAGGGAAAGGTAGATTAAACTAGCTGAGTTAGGAAGGTTGAACATCCTGTATTTGAAGGTTGAACCCGTATTCGAATTCGACCCATTGTTCAGAATGGGGGCACGTGCACTTCGAGCACTTAAATTAAAGCCATATTGAGACACAGAAAGCCATAGTAGATCATGTGACTACAAATTTACACAGAGAAAGGCAGGCAGCCAGTCTTTTGGTATGCTAAATGCTAAAGCCAGGTTACCTCAGCTAGCGTTACCTGCCTAGCCCTGTACAATATATTTTTATATTTTTATATGTATATTTCAGCTTGAAAACAGCCGGATCACAGTGGGTGAAAGATGCCGTATGTATTAATGGATCTTAATAAGTCATTTACATAAGCTTTTTTAAATATTTTGCAGTCTAGTGTCACTAGATGGGGGATGAGGGGTGTCTTGAAAGGAGGGGTGGCCTAGAAAAATACTCTCCAGGCCTCCCTATCAACAGTTCAGAGCAGTACACCCACCTTGAGCATGAAGCAGAAGTCAGTAGGAGCTTTGTACTTGGTTTTGTACTCTTTGCAGTAGTAAACATTCATGTTGTCAAACTGCACCAGGCACACCATGTCCCGGGATGACTGTGGAGGTGGAGGGGGACGGGGTGGAGAGGGCATAGAGAGAGAGAAAACAGAGGCAGGCAGATCAACAAGCTGGGGATTCATTTAAAGAAACATTAGTATGCAACGGCACAGAGAGGAAGAGATCAACATCACGGAGAAACAATGATTTAGAAACACAGAATGGTGCGTTTGTAAGATCTGTTTCCATACGATGAAAGAATGAAAGATGTAAGTGATTATAGCAGGCCTGTGGTGTGTCTGAGGGTAGGCTGTATTTTTAGAAGGCTAAAGTGGGAGGCCGGACCAGAGCACACAATCCTGGTCATTCAGTTTACCCTGAAACTGGGCCAGATTTGAGCCTTTTTTCACGCCTCTCAGAGGTGATTACTACTGAATTTATGCTGGACTGAACACAGAGACTCACGCTGGGCTCCATATCTAGGCTTTGTGTGCGTGTGTATGTGTGCATATGTGAGGATAGAGAGAGGATAGAGTCTATGTGAGTGAGTGTGGTACACGTTCTCTGTCCTCTCTGGCATGCTGACCTTGGTCTTCCCCTTGGGTAAGTAATACATTCCAGAGGCCCGCAGCAGGAAGTAGCGCTGTTTCCAGGCCTTTTTTCCCTCCTCCTTCAGGTACAGCACCCCCTCCAGGTCAGGAACGATTACAGACGTCCCGCAGAAGTTCTCCTACACAACAGAGGACACATGGAGGTTAGATCAGTCTGTTTATAGCAAGTAATACCAACCTAATCGTGATCTGAAAGCATCTTCAGATAAGCAATACTGAAACCAGTTATGCAGCTCGGACTAGGGCCTCGGACTATTAGACCCCTTATATCATGATGCATGCAGAAGTAGTACAATTAAAACTATTAAAGGGAGTTCAATAGTGTTTAACAGAATTAAATAGGATGTAAACAAGGGTCATTCAGAGTGGGTTTGGGGTGAATTGCTCCATTTTAGAGAAATTGGTAAATGGAATCAGACGTCTGGAAAGTTCAAGGTCCCTAAAAGCTCCCTCACAAACGTTATTAGGTTTAATGGTTATGAAAACACCACCCAATGACTGAGCAACTGTTTGACCCTAGTTTTGAGAAGACTTCGGTCTAAAATGCATTCATGGCGGAGGGATATATGGACATACTGGGCGTTGTAAGGCAAAATAGTCCCCAAAGAAAACGCCTTTTTTACGATTTACCACTACTTTACCATCATCAGCATTACATAGAAAACTCTATCTAGCTTCTATCTAGTCTAGCTTCACTGGTGGGTTTGGATAGCAAGCAAAGTGTCTATATTTGCCTTGTAGTCTTGATGACTATAAAATTTTGAACCATGAAACTGCCTATCATGCTCTTTCTGCATGTTTCCTTTTGTACCTAGAGATCCCGACGTCCAGTCATAATGTTAGTGGGGGTTTATGTACAAAATCAGTCAGACTTTATTTTTATAAGACCCTTTTTCAAGAGCTGTGATTGGCTGTTCTCTACTGTGCCTCGTTCCAAAGGCAGGCTGGGCTGAAACACTCCTTATGACTCTTAATGAGAGTGACTGGGCCGAGTTTAACTGCTGTAGACTCCCCACGGATCCATGGAACCAAAAATGGTTCTTCTATGCCATTGTTCAATGGCCATTTGGGCCATTTTTGTGGCCTTGTTTTGGTAGCTGATTTAACTCATTGCATCAGGTTTCTGTGACCAATCACAGTCAAGGGGAGGTCTCAGTATAAGCAAGTGTTTAAGAGTTGGAAGCTGGAAAACACTTAATGCACTTATACCACAAGTATTTTTTTGGTTTTGCTTTAAATCATATATTATGGATGTCCAAATGTTTGTGGACACCCCTATTAATGAATGCATTCAGCTACTTTAAATTGCACCTGTTACTGACACAGATGTGAAGCCAATAGAGTAGGACTTTCTGGAGCAGGTAGACATAAACCTATTGGCACCATGCTGCCTAATAATGCCAGGCATGGGCTAGAGGGGTATAAAGCCCCCCAGCACTGAGCTAAGGAGCAGTGTAGGAAGTGTGTTCTCTGGAATGATGGATGGTGGAGCTCCATCCAGTACTTTTGGAAAGAGTTGGGGAGTTGGAGATGAGGTGGGGTGGTGATCATTCAACATCCTGACCTCCCTCACACTTTTGTCATTGAATGCAATCAAATCCTCACAGCAATATCCCTCCAAAATTTAGTAGAAAGCCTTCTACCCTGGATAGTAGAGACAGTTTCTCCAACAGAGGCAGGATGCACTCTTGTTAATGCCACTGACTTCAGAGGAATAAATGCATAAGCAGGTGTCCCAATATTTCTGTCCATATTGTGTACACATGTTAAATTTAATGACTGATTTTGTTGACAATGGACAGTTGTTGAGCAAACAAGACTATTAAAGGAAGACTTGGATTCCAGTCTTATCAGGCATGTAAGCAATGCTAACAGCTCATTAGCTCCAATTCAGGTTCAGCAATATTAACATCAAAGCATTCCTTTAACCTCCTGCTGTCAATAACAGAACGTCTGTCCTTCTTACAGGAGCGATATGAAGGGAAAGTCCACGTACCTCCAGAAGTAGCTCCTTATCTTTGTCTTTCATGTCCGAAAGTGACTTCTTATCCTTCTTCCACATATAGAAGTTCTACAGAGAAAAGCATTAATCAACATGATGTCACCTCAGTGTACCAACTGTGAAGCATGGAGGTGGAGATGTCATGGTTAGGAGCTGCTTTTCTGCAGCAGGACCTATAGAGCTCTCCAACATAGAATACACCAGGAATCCTTTATTGTATCAGAGGGCACTCAAGGGAAATGTGAGACCATCTGTTCAAAAAACTGAAGCTGAAACGTCACACAGCTGAAAGAATTCTGCATGGAGGAGTGGGAAATACGCTCTCGATGTCAGAGACTGGTAGTGGTTGTTTTAGCCAAAGGAGAACCTACATTGTGGGCCCAACTTACACCCTCCGCAAGACGCGTCGTGAAGCTCATTGCTATCTTACACCTTGCCAACAGTCTATTCCCCCGCCTTCTGCCTGTGTCGTTTACATAGCTACACTGCTTGTGAATATATCTACGCTGAATATACGCGTGGTGGTCTCGAGATGAGGGGTGTTCAGGTCACTTTCTGGAGTATTGTTGTGTATCTTGGCAGCGGAAACACAGCAGGAGCTCCACTGACTGAAAACAGCCTAGACAGACATTCGTCAACAGTCAGACGTTCGTTGCTATCTTGGCAGTGAATTGTCAACACAGGCACGTGCAGCCCGACGCTCGTACACCCCCCCCCCCCACGCTTTATACCCCTGAAATAGCAACCCGCCAAGGTCAGTCAGACCGCACCTGGCTCTTAAAGGGGTCAGCAAGAGACACGCTGGTTTATTACTGCACGTTACGCCCAAAAAAAACACACCCATGATTTAATAAGAGACTTGGTACATGACTTTTTTGCGTTTTGAGCCGCACAAGGCGAACTTTTTCCGTCGTTACCATAGCAAAGACACACCGACACGCCCCCTAAATCAAGCTGCACGGTGCACAGTTGACGGCTCGCCTAAAGATCGCTATACTAGGGTCCTGGGTGTCCTAACATTTGTCCTCACAAAAAAATTAAATATCTACCAAAGATTTCTTCAGCTGGATGTGATTAGTTCCATCCTTCATCCCTTGAAATTGTTCAAATGTCCAGATGTTTAAATCATATGTTTTCATGTGGTTAAATAAGCACGTGTTCAGGCAATTTCAGGTGTTTCTAATATTTGGCTATAGTATGTTTTGGCACCATGACAACCCCACTGATAACTTGCTCCAGTGTTTGGTCATTTCGGTCAGTGTTACTCTTATAACTCCTCCCAGTCTTATCAGGCCGGTCAGTCTTACAGCACATAGAATCACCCTCATGTGCAAAATGAACGCTCCGTCACTTTTTCCACCCCTTCCTCCACAGCCTCCTACATGCAGGTCTGCGGCTGCTGACAGCCCAGAAGAATTAATAATCAAAGATTACGAAGGTCTATGTTATGATAATAAACACTGCTGAATCCTTTGTTTCTCAGCCTTTGCAGGGCGAACATGTGGGCCACAGTCTTTATCCAAGAGCTTCATAATTATTGGAAAACAAAGATATCGACCACATGGCAGAGAGCAAGAAAAATGGAACGATAGCTGTAGAAAAACAGAGGAGCAGCCAAGAAAAATGGAAGCTCTCTTTGCAGCGAATGTGGTGTGTTTACTGAGACTAAGAAGTACAGTATCTCATCAGCTGTAGATAACGACAAGCACAAATACAGAGGAAAAAGATGGTAATGTAAGATAAAGATATATATAGCAAATATGGCAGATATGAATTATATTTTATTGTATTTTTAAATGCATTTGTTGAATTTCCCTTTTAAATTTTTTTTTTCTCATTTGGTACTGCCAGTTAACCCACCCAATCAAAGCTCCCACTAGCACTGTCAATTCTCCTGACACTAGGAGGGTAAGGCCTCGTCTCATCCGATACATGCAAACCAGCCACCTCACCCAGGGTTCATCCAGGGTGCCATTCAAGCTAGAACCACCACTGGTTGAATTTGTAAAATTCAGATGAATAAATGGGTAAATGAGCCAGTAGTTCAGTGATAAGTCAGGGGAATCAAAAAAACGGAAGGTTGTGGGTTCAAATCCCAGCATTGAACGGGTTTTTCTGATTGTGGCCTTAAGAAAGGCACTGAAAACCCCCAACTGCTCCAGATAACACTAATGACACTGCACTGCTTTTAGACTGGGGAAGCAAAATGACTCAGGTTAACTAAATAAAAATGACAGTTTGTACAGAAGAGTGAATAGGGGGTTTGCACAGGGGGCCATACACGATTTTTACATGAATAAAATTCTGTATATTAACAGAGTTATTGTCTGTGTTTGTGTATATTTAACTTTTATGGTACTTATTTTATATTTACTTGTATATTTTTTTATATTTGGTGAACTATCTGAGCTGTGAAAGGCTCATTCATGCCTTCTGTCCGTAATCTGCATTCATTTCGTCCATATTTGTGCACATTATCTGAAAGCATACGGATACGGATGGAACACCTTTGTGGTAGTACATTATGACGGCCTCCTCCACCGTCGCCATGTTTGTTGTGATCAGAAACCTTCCACTTAAAGGACACATAGAAGTATGTGGGCAGTGACGGCCCCATGGTTTGATACAAACGTCTTCATTTTCATACCTACAGTGAGTTTTAAGGCAGCGTAGCCAATAGTTTAAGCAAATCTGGACCACTGCCTTACAGACCTGATGAGGTAGACATTCGTTCTTTACAGGTAAATCGGGGGGTAGAGAGTCAAGCATCTTGTAGGAGATCAAGAGATCCAGAGAAACGTACCTGTGGGTTTTTGAAAACTTCGTACTTGTCTTTCCTCTCCTGAAACAGAACTTTGTTCTCGCTGTCTCGTGTCCACGCTGACAGAGGTTCCACCAGGTTCTCATGGTCTTCAAAGCCGCGTTCTGTGAAGAGGGGTCAAACTTGGGTCACTGTCCAGGGCTTTAAGGAAACAACAATAGCACTCGCCTCAAAGTACGGAAGTCCAGGCTTGCACAAGACTGTTGCTGCTGCTTTTAGCTGCACTGTTATAAATGAAGATGCTTTAAGTAGTTGTTTGAACGACGCTCTAGAAGAACCACTTTTGGCTCCGTAAAGAGCCATGTTTGATAATAGAGATGTGAGAGTGAAGAACCTTGAAATGGGTAAACAACCTTTGAAAATGAGGCTTCTTTATGTATTTTCATGTATTTTTATGTATTTTTTATAAATGTTTTAATGTATTTTTTATGGATGCATGGAACGAAAAGTGATTCTTCATGGCATTGTTCAAAGAACCATTTGAGGCACCTTATATTTGGCTCATAGAATCAGTTTGCAGCCTCGGCGAGTCATGAAAAGAACTGTAGTAAGTGCCCATAGCTAGAGGAAAGTGTGTGATTGGTTTATGGTGCTAGTAAACATCACAAAATACTCCATAGCCTAATTAATTAAGCAGTTTCTTTGTGTAAATCTGGTGAATTTACACCAATAATTAACTTGGTAACATCCATAACACAGCCTAATAAAACTTGGCATAGTGACAGCAGGTCTTTATAAGCCTGCAAGCCTTTGTTGTCTGTCAGCCCACCCCAGTGCTGCGGTAGCTAATGCGTGTGTTAAAATGCCTTCAGGATTTTAGTTTCTGAATGAAAGGCCACATGCATCGATTAAACCGGGTTTGACTGAGGCTGCCGGTGGTCTTTGGTGGGACGTGAGCTTGCCTGAGTGAACGCAGTTAGGATTTTTCGGCATATGGCCGTGTGTATGGTGCGCACATGCATGCAAACAAAGCAGTGAAGAGCCGTCTGTCTCCACAGGAAGAAGCCCAGTCGATGTGTGTGGGCAAATCCACTTCACTCTAAGAGATGTTAGAGATATCACTCAACAGCGCCGCCTCGATGCACTCATAAAAATAATGGTGCTACAAAGGGGTTCTATAAAAGAACCATTGTTGGTTCCATAAAGAACCATTTTTGTAAAAGAGCTGTAGGTATGAAGAACCTTTCAATTGGTAAAGAACCTTTATATGACTTCTTTAAACCTTTAAAAGGGTTTCTCAGGGCTTCGAGTGGCTCAGCAGTCTAAGGGGGGATGGGGGGTCACGTGTTTGAATCCTAAGCCATGCCACTTTGCCATCAGCGGCCGGAGTCAGATAGAGCACAGTGTCGGCTGCCTGGCTGCAATGGAAAAGAGGCTGTGTCTGGCTCACATGTATCTGATGGAGTCCTTTCTTTCCTAGTGTATAGAGCATTGATAGCTGGGAGAGATAAGTACAGGTGGGAATTGGCAGAATTAAATTGGGAGAACAATTTGAAAAAAAGGGTTCTTCATGTATATCTCTTTTATAAAAATGGTTCTTTATAGAACCAAAAATGGTTCTTCAGTGGCATCACTCAAAAAACCCTAAGTAGCACCTTTATTTTTATCTTTAGTGTGGCTACGAAAACCATTGAACCAGCAGTGGTGGTTCAACGGTTGAGCTCCGGGCTATTGATGACAGGGTTGTGGGTTCGCTACCCGGGATCGGCAAGCTGCCACTGTTGGGTCCTTAAGCAAGACCCCATAAGGCCCAAAGAAATATTTAGCTGTACATAGTACAGAGACAAATACTTGCACCTATCCTACATAGGGGCTTAATAACACATGCATTAGCACACAGTTTAAAGTATTAGATCTTTTAAAGGAACTTTTGGCAGTTCCTCAGTTTGAAACTGTGAAGGAACCTTTTAAGGTGCTTTGAGGAACCTTCAACAAACCCTTTTCTCCTAGAAGCCTTCTTTTGAAAGTACCTTAAAGCACTTCCCCCAGTTTCAAAGTGAGGAACCACCAAAAGCTACCCAAGGATCTTCTTGTTTTAACAGTGTGCTTGCCCCGACCCGTGACATCTATGCTGTGACAGTTTTCTACAAACACACGTATCGTTACACCCCTAATACACATCTCAACATCTCAAGTATCTCAATAGTAGCAGCAGCAGATCATGCTAGTACAATTAGCCACATCTTATTACACATTTATAACCACATAATAGAGAATGTGGTTTTACAACTACTGGGATACATTTTAATTCCATGTTATTACATTCATCAAAGCTGAAATTGATACACATGTATTTACACATGTAAGCTGTACAGCTCTAACGCATCTGGAACAACATTGTTGTTGTGGGTATTATTAATGTGTAATTACACAGTTATTACAGACACTTAATATAAAGCAGCATTTGTATCTTTTCATGTGCATCAATTATATACGTGTTATAAGATGAGGCTAATCACATGTGTATAACTGCTGATTTTCCTGTTCCTACTGCTGAGATGTACTAAAGCTGTTGTGTATAATTACATACGCTATACCTCTGTAATGCTTCTGTAGCAGTTAATAACTCACCAGTAGTTACACTGTTATTACATGTCTGTTAATGTGTAACTACACAATTATTAGAGACATTCAACAAAAAGTGGGACCAAAAGGCATTGTATTATCATGAGGGCCCTATCGACTAAAACCTAATGGCGGCCAGAGCTGCGTAAACAGATGGTAAACACATGAAGGGATAATGGCAGAGCAGCTGGAAGGAAAAGAAGGGATCTAGATCATAAACACACATTTGCTTATGGCAGAGAAATTAGCCAACAGTGTCCAATACAGTAAATTAAAGCCAGGTGGCACTTTTGTGTGTGTGTGTGTGTGTGTGTGTGTATGTGTGTGTGTTCAGTCATGCTGTCATCAGGCCAGTAAAACAAACTCCCTCACCTTTACCAAATCCCAGCACAACCACAAACCGTTGCGGAAGTGTGTGCTGACATCTCTGTGTGTGTGTGTGTATGTGTATGTGTGTGGGGATGGAGGTTTTGGGGGATGTGGATGAGTTTGTGGGTCTGGGTGTGTGTATGTGTGTGTTGGGGGAGGGGTGGGTTTGATGGAGGTATTGGGGATATGGATGAGTGTAGATGGGTATTTGTGGTCTGGGGGTATGAGTGGGCGGGTGTGGGAGTGTGAGTGGGTCTGGGTGTGGGTGTAGGTGATGGGTGTGTCTGTTTTTTGGCCCACCTGTACAGTGCCCTCCAGAGATGTTGGCAGCCCTGGGAAATATGAGTGAAATTGGCTGTATAAACATTTTTACTGCTCTTTTTACTGATCTTTTGATGTTTATAAATATTATAAATAATAATCTAATAGTTGTTTGAAGTTCAGTGATTGAAAAATATCTTATATGTGTAAAAATATTTCTAAAATCTAAATTAGCTTTTAAAAGTTGACCACTTATAGGCTCTTATAGGGAAAGGCCAGAGACACACTGATTGGTTTATTGTACGTTATGCCCAAAACACACCTATGATTAATTAAGAGACTTAGTACATGACTTTTGCACGTTTTGAGCCATGGAGTGTGTTGTGTTATGCTGGTCTTCTAAAGTAGCAGACTAAAGTAGCTTTACTTTAGGACTATGTCAGGCATTAGTTTGTTTCATGATGATGACTTGCTCTTGTTTGTATATTTATATGGGTTGAACAATATTTCTGGCTTACTTTAGGACTGTACTTTAATACTTTCATCATTATTACAGCCTACATCTCTTCAATATTTTAAAAATTTTGCTGAATGTTACTGAATGTAAGTGAACATTCTTATGCTAAATGCAGGTTTCCTTGATTACAGCCAGCTTACCTTTGCTGTTAGGATTGTGTTGTTGCAGTCATTCAGTCAAAATGTAAAGTCTTGCACCCATGAAATGTCCATGGGCTTCAGAAAATTATAGTTTCTATACTGTAAACAAGATACACTATATGGCCAAAAGTATTGGGACGTCTCCGCATTTACTGTTTCTTCCTAAATCGCGTGCATTTAAAAAGAGTTTATCCAGCTTTTGTTGGAGTAAGTGTCTCCACTGTTCAGGGAAGAAGGCTTTCTACTAGATTCTGGAGGTGCACTGCTGTGATGATCTGATTGCATTCAGCGACAAGAGCGTTAGTAAGGTCAGGATGTTGGCTGATCATCACCCCACCTCATCCTAAACACCCATTCATCACTGTGAGAAAGACCAGAAAATACAGCAGTGATGTGCAACATTAGTTGAGCTGCTGAAAGAGGACATACCATATGTCTACACTGACCACAGCTGGAGAAGCACAGACTTTAGTTAGATCTTGAGGTCAGAACGTCTCTCAAGCTACAACCAGACACCACCTACAAAACCACAGGTTGTTTGTGAGGGAGGCCAAAAGAAAGCTTCTGTCAAGAAATAAACAAACTTGAGCGCCTACTTCACCCGATGATACTAGAACTTTCAGTGGGACTGTGTTCTTTGGTCAGATGAGACCACAATAGCGCTGTTTGGCAACAAACGCTAGATGTGGGTTTGCCTTAGACACCAAGATAGCCGTGCAGAAAAGTACCCCATACCCACTGTGGAGTATAGTGGTTAATGTGAGATGTTCTGGGGCTGGGTTTGTTGTTGTTGTTGTTGTTGCTGTTTTTTTGCTGAAGACTCTGGACAACATGTTTAGAGACATGGTCTCATAGACTCCATCAAGTTCCAGTAGATATTAAGTAAAACCAGACTGCCTCAGCCAGGAGGCTTAAACTAGGCCATGGGGTGCCAACACATGGGGCATTAATATTTGTCATGATTTCATTTTTTTAATCATTGTACTTTAATACTTGTCCAATTTGGTTAATATTTTGATTGTGTGTGTGTGTGTGAGAGAGTGTGTTTATACACACCAGCATGTGTGTGTGTTAAGTGAGGTTAGGTTAGGTTTATGGTTAGGGTCTGAATAGTCTACTTATTTATATATATATATATAAATATTTGTACACCTATACCCCTATTCAATTGTATCAGCTGATTGTGTGGCAGAAGTGCAGATAGGGGTCATATAATGGTCAGCAGCTTCAGGTAATGTTCACATCAACCATCACAATGAGGAATAATCATAGTGATTTTGAGTGTGTCATGATTGTTGGTGTCAGAAGGGCTGCTTTGAGCTCCTGGGCTTTTTAGCCAAGCAGCAGTTAGCAGCAGTTCTGCAACCCCTTGTTAATCAGAGAGGTCAACAGATAATGACCAGGCTGGTTGGAGCTGACAAAAAGGCTACAGTTCATTAATGGTGAGCAGAAAAGCATCAAAGAATGTACAACACATCCAACCACGAGGAGGATGAGCTACAACAGCCGAACACCACACCTGGTTTCACTTCTGTCAGCCAAGACCAGAAAGCTGAGGCTGCAGTGCTGAGGCACAGGCTCACCAACACTGGACAGCTGAAGACTGGAGAAACGTAGCCTGATCTGATGAATTCTGCTGAGGCTCGACGGTAGGGTCAGAATTGACATCTAACAGCATGAATCCATGAGTCCAACCAGTCCAGGCTGGTGGTGGAGGTGGATTAATGGTGTGGGGAAACTTTTCTTGGCGCAGATTAGACTTGAGTATGGTTGCTGACCATATGCTTCCCCTCTTGACCACAGTTTACCCATCTTCTAACGGCTACTTCACTACTAAAGTCTTATGAACTGGTTTTGTGAATGTGACAGCGAGTCCAGTGTTCTTCAGTGGCCTTACCAGTCAGATCTGAATCCAAAAGAACATCTTTGGAATGATTCAGAGCAAGAAGGTGCTTCTGAAACATCTGCAGGACTTGATGGAATCGCGTCAACCTGGACCAGAATCGCAAGAGCAAAAAGAGGCCCTACCCAGTTTCCGGCTGTTGTTCCTAATCAAGTACTTGATGAGTGTATGACTATATATATATTATATATATATAGATGATGACCTGGTACACCACATCCTGACAGGATATAAAAACAAATGTGTGTGTGAGTCTCACCTGTCTGCAGCTCCGGGTTGGTTTCGCACAGGCACCAGTCCACATTTCCATCGCAGTGTGTTTTCTCAAACAGGTTGTCCATCACATCTCTCACCGTCTGTCTCTCGTCCACCATCAAGGTCTTCGAGCTGCCGTCCGTTATCTCCACCTTCACTATCAACTGACCACAGCAAACAGCACTCACATCACACACTGCTCATATAAACACTGGACCGCCGCAGCAGCGCTTACATGAAACTTTACAGATGGTGAAGGTCGGGGCCAAGCTTGCTTCTTCCCTTATCTGCAAGTAATTCAGCTAAACCCATCCAAACCCTCCAGCAAAACGATGAATACAAATTCAGGATCATGTTGGCATGGTGATCTTCCCGTTTCATCCACTTAAAGTTAGGATAATATATAAGCTTTAATGTACATAAGAAGCAAATGCCATGATTCAGAGGTCACGTCCTCTATCAGTATCAGCAGGCATTACTCACTGTCACCTATTTAGTGGAAATGCTTGAGCTGGAGCGAGAAGAAAATAGCACCCATACATAGCTCCTCCCAACACTAGCAATGCTCCCTCCGATCAAGAAAGCCATCCACTGCCTCTTTTCGGACTGCTGCTGATGTGGCATTGCCAGGCAGCTAAGAGGAAGCACTGTGGCTGAATACTATGTCGGCCAACATCACTTAAGAGTGATACCGTCTGTCTCTCGTCCACCATCAAGGTCGTAGAGTGCCGGCCAACATCACTTAAGAGTAATAAGAAGAGAGAGTGGTTGGTGTGGTGCAACGGATAACACCAGTGAGCTACCACACCATGTAGGAGACTGGGGTTTGATCGATTCCCGGTCTGGGAAGTCCTTGGGCAAGACTCCTAACACTACACTTCTGTAATATGAGTAACTTTGTAAGTCGTTCTGGATAAGAGTGTCAGCTAAATGCCGGAAACGTAAATGAGAGTAATATAAATATAGCATAAATGGAGGCTGTACTTTGTCCTTTACATCCACCAAGTGATAGATGCACACAATATGCCAGGCGTGGGCTAGAGGAGTATAAAGCCCCCCAGCATTGATTTGTGGAGCAGTACAACTGAGGTGGGGTGGTGATCATCCAACATCCTGACCTCGCTAATGCTCTTGTTGCTGAATGCAATCAAATCCTCACAGCAATACTCCTTCAAAATCTAGTAGAAAGTCTTCTCCCCTGGACAGTAGAGACAGTTACTCCATCAAAAGCAGGATCAACTCTTTTTAATACCCTTGATTTCAGAAGAAGTGATGAATGAGCAGGTGTCCCAATACTTTTGTCCATATAGTGTATGTGACTTCTACACACAAATACAATTCAGGGTCTGACAGCTGTCCTGGTGATGGTGTTTCTGTGCTTCCCTTCATGAGCAGCCATGAACTTAAAGAGTTTCACCAAAATATTTAAAATCACAGTGAGAGTTGCCCTGGTATCAATGGGCCACAAAACCAAACTCCTGTGGATTTGGACAGTGCTGGAGAAAAAGCTCAGTTCCTCTCACTGGACAAAGCATGCCATTCATATACAGGCCATATACTTGACCAGAAGCTTCTGTAGAAACTTCAGAGAAGAGCCGTTACTGCAGAAATCTGCTTTCACCTTGGTTAGTTTCAGGAAGTCTCTGACATCACCTCTGAGAATAGCCAGGCCGCACCACAAAACCAACTGAGATGTTCGTTTGGTGCTAATCTCAACACTACTGCTGTGACTCTATTATCAGACTATCAGATAAGCATCGATTTGTTCTGTTTGACGGGGAACAAGAGCTCACTGACACAGACGTTGCTTTCCCATTGATGTTTGACCCTCTATGAACCCTGTGTTCTTCATCAATTACATATAAGACATCCCAATAATTGCTTTTCATGAAGACACACAGACCCTCCGTTATCTAGTATTACCTTTACTATGCTTGTGCATTGCATGGCATAGCAGTTACCTACAGCAACCAATTAGCAATACAATAGCAACCACCTATCAACACCCTAAAAACCACTAAGCAACTCCATAGCAACCACCTGGCAACAACATAGCAACCACATAGGATACAACAGTAACCATCTAGCAGCATCATACCAACTGCCTACCAACACCAAAGTGACCACATAGCAACCACCTGCAATGCCATAGAGACCACCCGGTAACTACTTTGCAACCACCAGGGATATTATAGCAAATGCCTAAGCAACACCCTAAAAACCACTAATCAACTCCACTGAAACCACCTGGCAACACCAAAACAACCACCTGAGATACAATAGTAACCATTTAGCAACATCATTCTAACCATCTACCAGTGCCATAGCAACCACCAAGCAACACCATACCAACCACCTGAGATACAAGAGTAACCATCTAGCAACAGCTTACCAACTGCCTACCAACACCATAGTGAGTGGCCACCTAACAACACCATAGCAGTCAGCTGAAACACCATAGAGACCACCTTGTAACTACCTTTTAACCATTAATACCATAGCAACTGCCTAGCAACCACTAAGCAGCACCCGAGCAACCACCTAGTAATAGCCTAGCAACCTTCAGGAAATGCACTTTTTAAGTTTACTAAGTTTATTAAATTATAAAATTAATTATAAATAAAATTTATTACACTTATCATAATTTTTCGTACCAAAAATAGTCATGCTAATGAAAGCTTTGCAAAGTCATCATGCAGAACCGCTAGCTTTTGCAAAAAGTAGCCTAATCACAGCAGAGTCTGCATATTTAAATTCAGTTTAGAAAAGTTTCTTTACAGCAATGGTTACTTCTGTTCTGATTTGAACTTATTTAATTATGATTAATTTATTTATATTTCTTATTTATTTAATTATTCTGTCTTACTTATTAAATCCTACTTTTTTATACTCTCATTTCTCCAAACTCCACTGATCCAATCACACCTAATTCAATGACTGCCTACTTGTCCGGCCTAACCTGATGGAAGACAGACCGCTGGGCTCCATTGCTACCAGCGTCAGACCAGCTGCCCACCCTCCTGCTAATGCTAATCTGCCTACCGACTATTATTAAAGTTTACATGGACTCATAGCTATCTGCCACTATTATTATTATGATTATTACCACCATTAACCATCATTACGTTCAGTACTCTTACCATCTCTAGCCTGATTATATTAGTTTTACTATATTATGATTATTATGATTATTATATTATGATATTATGATTCTGTTTTACACCTGAGCAGTAGAACAGTCTTTATGGTTGAGGAGGATGGATCCCCATTTTGAACCACCATCCACCCGGCTGATTGGGGGTCTTCGTGTTTTTTTTTTATTTGTTGATTTGTTGGTCTTCTGTCCTGTTACTGGATTCCTGTAAAGCTTTTGATGCTCTTTAAATCTTTTGGTCTTTTAATTTTCAGCGATTTTCTGTTAATATATTTTTTAATTATTTGTTCGTCTACCATCATTGATTTTAGTTGAAGCTGATTCGTTATTATTAGATATTTTTCCTCTTTCTGGCCTCGTTTGTTGTAAATGCTCGGCTCCACCGGAAATAAGGCTTCACCCTCAAAGTACTTCCGAGTAAAATAAAGGCTGACTGACAACTACAACCCTACGAGAGAAAGTTTCAGTGTGATGTTCAGCATTTGTTTCGTTATCCTCTCTCTAGTTGCCCCATCCTCCCCCAACCGACCCCACGCTGCACAGCACAGCCACACATGTAAACAGTTTCCACCCCATACCTCCCAGTTTCGGGGGTGTGGAGGAAACGTACATGTGGTATATCACCATCCTTGGGCAGACCGGATGACAGCACACATCAGTTCTTTTGATTAATGGCTTTCAGACAAAGACGAGTGTGCTCTACCAAAACATGAATCATTATGGGGTGTTTATACTTACAGTCCTCTGAGTAATACGATATAAATGACCCTGGAGATTGACTGGAAGGCCGCTAACAGTGAATGGAAGCTAGTGTGGAAAAGGTAGCATGATTGCATTAGCATACCTGCCCCATTATGTACCGTTAGTTGTGTAGCAACTGTAAAATAACCTCTGGGAAGGTTACATATACTAGTCTTTCTGTGCTAGCAATGACTGGAAGCTAGTGTGGAAGAAGTAGCTAGCATGATTGCATTAGCATACCTGCCCCATGATGTTCTTTCAGTTCTTTCAATTCCACACATTTTTTCTGTTTTGTTTTCGTTGTTGTTGTTTTTAGTGATATAAATCCTCTGGAAGATATTTTCAAGACTATATTACCCAAAAATGCTAAAGCTGCTAGCAATGAATGAAAGCTAGTAAGCATGATTAGCCTGTGTTACAGTCCACCGTGTTATTGTTGTTGTAAATTCTATATATATATATATTATCATTTTAGCATAGCAACTGCTCTTTATATTGTGTGAACAATTTCTTTGTTTGCGAAGTGCAGACCAAGGAAGGAGAACTGGGGGGCTTTGAGCTGATGGGACCCCATGGGACCCCAGGCAGAGGTTGAGCATAATTGGACCATCAGGAGGAGCATGAGCAGTGGTGGAGTGTGAACCTTCGTCACGAGAAGAAGAGGGAAGAGGAGTGGTTTTATAGTGGGTAGTAATGGAGAGGAGGAGTTTGGGTGTGGTCCTTCTCCCAAACATTTAGTTATTACATAACTCCAGAAAAAACAGAATTGGTTGTGTTTTTAACACCGGTATGCTGGTTAACCAGCATCAGACCAATGTAAACATGCATAAACCAACACTGCCTATGTTTTGAACACTGTTATGCTGGTTAACCATCACTAGACCAGCATAAACCAGCATAGACCAGTTCTAAACTCTGGTACCATCTTCAGACCAGCATAAACCAGCATTGGCTGTGTTTTAAACATTATTATGCTGGTCAACCAGCAGCAGATCAGTGGTAACCAGCATTGGGTTGTATTTTGAACACGGTATGGTGGTCAACCATCTCCAGACCAGTGTTAACTAGCACAAACCAGCTCTGGTTGTATTTTGAACATGGTATGGTGGTCAACCATCTCCAGATCAGCATAAACCAACATTGGGTGTGTTACATTATTATGCTGGTCAACCAGATCAGCGTAAACCAGCATAAACCAGCACTGATTGTATTTTGAATACTGGTACGGTGGTCAACCATCTCCAGACCAGAATAAACCAGCACTGGTTGTTTTTTGAATACTGCTATGCTGATCAACCATCTCCAGACCAGTGTAAACCAGCACTAACCAGTTTTTGAACACTGGTATGCTGGTTAACCATCACTAGACCAGAATAAACCAGCATTGGTTGTATTTTAAACATTATTATGCTGGTCAACCAGCACCAGGCCAGCGTAAACCACCACCGGTTGTATTTTGAATACTGGTATGCTGGTCAACCAGCACCAGGCCAGCGTAAACCAGTTAAGAGTTTTGAATGAAATGTTCTGTCAGCAACTTAAAGGAGATTAGATCCAATGCTCACCTTCTTCACTTTGGCCTCTTTCAGCTTTTCCAGGGCGAGTTTAATCTTCTCTGCTTTCATCTGGGCTTCTGCGTCCTCCTGAGGACATCAAAGGTCACTGTCAGCTCACATGTGCTACAGACTGCCTAGCTTTTATTATAGGCTGGTCTGCCAGGCTGGTTGTAAGACCACATCTGGCTCTCAGGGTGATATGGTGTGTACTGTATGTTCTATAGCAGGGATGGATGTCTAGTCTTATTTGTAAAGGAGCACCCATGATCTACTGTTTGAAGCCTGAGAGCAACTGATTAAAATAGTGGAATCAAGCGTTTAATCAACTTAGTTTAGTCACATTTCTTATTTCTGCATCTCAGTTTGGTCCACTATACACATTAGGTTGAGCCTTGAAGTCGTTAGTTAATGAGCTGAAGCTGAAACTTATTAAACATTGTGCAAAATGTTTAGTCTGTGGCTCCGCCCCCTCTATCTGTTTACTGTTTATTCCCATCTGTAAGTAAAAACGTCCCTATCACATGACCTTCCCAGACTGGTGGGCTTTCTACAACTGAGCTCTGAGCCCTGGCTGGAATCTGAACGTATCATCTCCTTGCACTCGTTGCACAGCAGTTAGACCGTAGGGCCGGTCTAGAGCTATGAAATTACACTACATAAAACAGCTCTGAGTGAAATACCTTTCTGTTTTTTTAGACACCGACATGTACATGACTTCACAGCTCTACGGTGGTGTAACTGTCTAAGCGCCTTCTAGTTAAGAGTCTCAGGAGATCATACGTTTGAATCCCAACAACACCACAGTCCTCCATGGTCAGGAGTCTGAGAATAGGAAGGCCTCCCACCTGTGTAACAGGGGGAGTTCCAACCTGTAGATGGGAATAAACAGTAAACAGCTTGAGGGGGAGGAGCTACAAACTGACCATCTTCCACAGTATTTAATCAGTTTCAGCTGCAGATCATTTACCAACGTTTTTGAGGCTCAACTCAAAAGCTCAAGTGTGTATTGTTGACCGAATTGAGATGCAGAAGTAAAAAATGTGAGTTAGCAGAACTTTTGACTCTGCAATCAGTTACTGTATCATTTTAAGTTGGCCTGGTTTTATATTTTTACAGTATTGAGACCATTCAAATGTGAAGAACTTGAAGTGAGCAAAGGGGAATTGGCGAAGTGCTGATATGATAAGATTGAGGTTTATATTTGATGTCTAATCAACAGAGGAAGTTGGAGATGTTGTGTATGGCATTTATTAGATAGAGGAAGGAGTCTGTATTCCAAATGCAAGGTCCATTCTATCAACAAGCATTTAACACGATGCTAAATTAGTGTCGAGTTGCTATCAACACTAAAGCCATTATAATAAACTTATCAGACTATTTGTCGTCTATTTGTGATAGTATCTACCCCATATTTAGCACACTGGTAAACTGTGACCCATGGTGGAGGTGTTATCTAGGACCAGCATGTCTAAATGTGTGCGTGACTTAGAAAGTCACTTACCGTACATAGTTTGGTGTTTACTGAAGGCGGAGGTGGTAGTGAAGTGTTAGCAGTGGAGAAAGACAGACTTGGGGCGTTACCAGCAGCGGGGCAAGAGGGTAATTCATTCTTAGGCTTGGAGGGCGGTGGGGCAGCAGGAGAAACGTGATGGGCATGAGAGGAATGAGTAGGTGGGGCAACGGGGGCAGCAGAGGCAAAGTGAGCTGCCGGAACTGTTACAGCCGTGGGTGGTCTGGGTTCTTTTACATCTCCTCTCTCTGCTGCAAACATCTCTTCCGTAGCGCTCAGGTCAGCCACTAGATCAGCCATTAAAGCATCCAGGTCATTGTCCTCCAGTTCGTTTAGGGATGCTGAGAAGAGAAGAGAAGGCTGATGTTCACCTAAAACTTACGATACAATGATCAGCCATAATATTAGTACCATCTGCTTAATATTGAGTAGGCCCCCCCTTATACCACCACAACAGATCTGATGATTTGAGGCATGGACTCCACAAGACCTCGGAAGGTATCCTGTGGTGTCTGGTTGAGAGGTTGGGGTAGCCTCCAAAGATTGCATCAATTTGGTGCCCGTGACCCTGTCTCTGGTTCACGGGTTGTCCTTTCTCAAACCACTTTTGGTAGGTGCTGACCACTGCATACCAGAACCCACAAAACCCACAAGATGTTCTGACCCAGTCATCGTCTGGCCGTCAGAGTTTGCTTTATATCAAAGCGGCTCATATATCCACTAATATATCCAACCCCTTGGCAGATGTCCACCCACTGTTTTTCACTTTAATTGTCAGTGGTACTAATGTTGTGGCTAATCGGTGTATAATCTTGTGGGTTTTTTCAGGCCACCCGGCCTGACCTGCTGGAAGATTGCCCGCTGAGGTCCCCTCTACCTTTGTCAAACCAGCTGCCACCTACCGGTCCAACCAGCAGGCCCCCCACCCACCACCACCCATAGCAGACCAGCGGCACACCCGCCTACCACTGCTACCTGTTTAGTGACCATGTTCAAGCCATTTTTAACTATCTGTTATACCTGGTTTGGTCATTTTTATCATTAATGTTTAAATAGTTCTGACCAGAGGAGGATGGGTCGGGTCCCCCTTGTGAGTTTTGGTTCCTCCCAAGGTTTCTTCCTCCGGCTCTGAGGGAGGTTCTCCTTGCCACTGTTGCCGTTGGGGCTCACTGGGGGTCTTTGATCCTTCATGTCTTACGTTATTTTCTTCTTTCTTCTTTGTCTCTGTCTTTTATTAATCACTATTTATGTACAGCTGCTTTGTGACGACAACAGTTGTAAAAAGCTATACAAATAAATCTGACTTGACTATTAGATATCTTGAGGTCTCACCCAGCCTTATTCACCCATTAAAGTAAAAGTAAAGCCTCTCTCATTAGCTCCAACAAGTTAGCTCACTGTAACTAGCCATGTATGGTCGATGCTAATCTGACCGTAGCTGGCGTCAGAACAGTAGCCAGATACGCTCCGGGAGAACACTCGCCCTTACAAGCACACCAATGTTTGTGCGTCACTTGGCCTGCATTCCATCATCATGTTGTGCAATTTTATGGCTAATTAATGTCGTACTTCCCAAGAAAAGTGATACACTAGATGAACAGGGCCTCCCAGTACAGGTTAAATGTCTGGCAGGAATGGCTGTGAGGGAGGAACAAAGCACTGTAGTGTGTAGAATCATGTTCCAGCACTGTTTACCGTTCAGATCCGTGAAGCCGATGGAGAAGTTGGACATTTCCTGTATGGAGGAAGAGCTGGACTTGGAGGGCAGATTGGGCTCTGTGCCTTCAGCCCCCAGGCTCTGAAAGAAACAGAAATAAGGCCCAGTTTAGCTCAGAAACATCAACTACATCTTCCTTGTTTCTGTTTACCATATCAATATCAGCAAACGCACTTTCAGTTCTGTATTTGTCAGCAGCTGCTGGACAGTTTTCATGACTTTCATGACCTTCTGAGCTGTTTTGTTGGGTTCAAGGTCTGCAGATGCCTGCACTGCCTTGCCAATGATCATTTTGCAAAGTTCAGTAGACACCACAGTGCATCCAACAATAAAGGCAGCATGAAGCATCATTTATGAGTGAAAGTAAACACAGCAGATTCCTTGAAAGCTCCAATTTACACTGGCCAATGTGGGCCTGCAGCCCACCCACATCTTTTTAGATTGGATTGACATGTGGGCGACAATCACATTGAGTCTATTGTCAAGAAGGCAATGGATAAGAGAGGGTTAAAGTCATCTGAAAGTCCTGCTTTTTGGCCGAACCAGTGTTTGAATGGAGGCACTTCCACTTTTTTAGCCACTATTAAGCAAACTATCATCACTGTCCAATGAAAAACACGCATCTCCAAAATGAGTTTCTCCTGACTGTGCTTTGTATTTAGTAGAGTTCTGCTTTACAGCTAAACCATCTAGTGGTCTGTTTTTCAGAAATACATGAAGCCTAGTCTTGGATGAAATTGCAGTGCCAATGATGAATACCATCCGAAATGCTTTTTAGTCTAGGATTAGTCTCAGTCTAGATCTAAATCCAGATCATATCCAGTGGCATTCGACTCAGACCATCAAAGAGCCTCAAAGAGCCTCAACATTAGCAGGTTTCTGACCCAAACTCTGAACATTATCCCTTAATTTCACTAGTGAGCTCGTCACTTTAGTACAGATCAGAGCACGACTGACACAAATAAACCTGCAAAACTGGACCATATGCCTGTAGGCTGGTTTTGGACTGAACTGAGTACCTCTGCAAGGCTTTTGGTCACCACTGATGCCGTGCTAAATCCAACAGTGTTCATGCTGTGGTCATTTTTCAAGTTTACATAAAGGTCGAATTCATTTACTTTTGACTGGAATAGGATCTGAGACTTGAACTTTCTTAAGTGAAAGCACTTTCCAGTTGTCAGGTCAGTTGACCTTTAACTGTAAAATGCCATACGGTATCCGTCAAAGGTTTGGACACACCAGGTTGAATGTGTGCTATTATTTATCTTGAAAACATCTGATCCAAATGTTAAAGTGACCATATTTAAAAGATAAAAAGAAGACATTGGGGTCTTCATGGGTATCCACCGTAATTATGAAGTCGTGGCTGAGGCGGAGGGGGGGTGGGGGGGGGTGGGGGTTCAAGTAGGCCTAAGTTGTAGGTTGAGCTGAAAGGAGCTGATTGGGTCATATAGGCTAGTGAGGCTATTTATTGGTTTTGCTAAATGAGGAAATGTATGTGTGTTAAGGTACATTAACATTAACTGTAGCTGCAGGGTTTGAGGGGTATTTTCACCCTCACACACACACACACACACAGACTGCCATGGTCCTACAACTTAGGCCTACTAGAAACCCCCTCAGCCATGACCTCCTAACTACAGCGCATGCCCAGGTGTCCGCCAGTGTCCTCTTTTATAAAATCTCAAATATGGTCGCCCTGGTGTTTGGATCAGATGTTTTTAAGATGATGGTCAGCACACATTCAACCAAACTTTTGTGTCCAAACTTTTGACTGTTACTGTACTGTTTCAGATATGAACACAATTCTCAAACCTTCCTGTTTCATCATTTAGTGGAATTTAAACTTACTGATTGGTCACGTATTGACATTTCTGCAAGATGCTCTTAGTGAACTACCATTGAAATGCTAATGAGCTTTATTTGCATATTAAAAGTCATCATTCGTCCAAATGTTTGTGGACACCTAATGAATGCATTGAGCTACTAAAGGTGCACCCATTGCTGACACAGGCATGCAAATGCACAAACACAGCTTGACTAGTCCTTGTGGAGAAGTATTGCCAAATAAAATGGAACGGGACTTTCTGGAACAGATAAACATGAATCTATTGGCACCATGCTGCCTAATGCCAGGTGGGGCTTAAGGGGTATAAAGCCCCCAGAATTGAGCTGTGGAGCAGTGGAAGAACTGTGTTCTCTGGATGGAATGGAATGGAATTGTGATTGCGGAAGAAACAATAAATGAGCATGTGTCCCAATACTTTTGGCCATACAGTGTACCTCAAAGCAAAGTTGTCTAATCTGGCTCCTCAGGGCACCCAGCGTCTTATGCATATCGTCCCAGAGTCTACTACACATCCACTGGATTTCACCAGTATTGCTCTCAGGTTTCCGTCTGCATACCCCTGACCAATCACAAGGCTAACATGGCTCCAACACCCCCACCCCCCCTCCTCTTCGAGTCAAACAAGGAGCTAAAGCTAAAGCTAAATCTGTTAAGCTAAAGCTGCCCTGCGTGCCCAGTCGTTCCTCATGTCTGGCGCCCATTGCCTCTCCCCTTCTTTGTGCGATTTGAGGATTGGGTGCCGGGCCGGACGGGAGGTGCCGGGCCGGACAGGAGGTCCCGGCGCAACACTGTAGCCGGGTTGGTGTAACAACACTGTAACAAGGTGGTTGGTTGGTGTGGCGCAACAGATAACACCACTACCTTTCACTAAGCTACCACACCATGTGGGAGACTGGGGTTCGATTCCCAGTCTGGGTGACTATGCTGCACTACACCAATAATAGTCCTTGGACAAGACTCCTAACACTACACTGACCCTCCTCTGTAATATGTGTAACCCTGTAAGTCGCTCTGGATAAGAGCGTCAGCTAAATGCCATAAAGGTAAATGTAAATGTAGTGTAGCTGGGGATATCCACTGTCTGCCGTCCACTCGTGCCCTGCCCTACTGGCACAGTGGACATTTACTAAAAGAGTAGACTGTGAGGATTTAATAATCCGGGATTGGAGAAAGCATGACATCTGACATCTGACGTCTAGTCTAGAGGTACAAACATCTTACCTGCGTGAGGAGGTCCATCTCCTCCAGCATGTCAGTGAACATGGCATCGATGTCGTCCATCTGCAACAGATAAGAGAGCATACACTGTGATATTCATAAACTAATGTATTTATTAATGCATTAAGGCATCAAATATGACATATAACAGGGTGGTAAAAGTAGAACTTTCCTCAAGTGGAAATGAAAGGGGATGATTTGGCCATAAAGGCTATTAAGACTACTTATTGAGATATTTCACTCCCTTCTACCCTCATACATACGTACCGCCACGGTCCTACAACTTAGGCCTACTTGAAGCTGCCCAGCCACAATATCCTAGCCACGACAGAGGCCTGTGTGTCCCTAGTGTCCTCTTTATTAAAAAAAAAGAAACTAAATATGGTCACCCTACTTGAGCCCAATGGAAAATCTTTGGTGGGATTTGAAGAAGGCGGTTGCACAGCAAACCCACAAATATCAGTGAACCGGAGGCGACTACCAATGAGGTGTGGTCTGGGATTTGTCAGAAACGCTGCCAGTAGCTGTAGAGTCTGGTCAGAACAGCAAAGGTTGAATAATTCTGATACTGCAGTCGTTACTAAAAGCTGCATTTTGTGCTAAATTTGGAGAAATATTATATTATTTAAATTGCTCTTGTTTGATTGGTTTATTGGTTTAACAGTGTAGCTGTTGCCCTCATCAGATTCAGAACCCTGACTCTGGTCTACAAAGCCAAGACTGGACCAGCCAGCCCCTCCGTACTTGATGGCGATGGTCAAAAGCCGATCCGCACCAAGAGCCCTTCCAGCTTCAAGTACGGCTCGGCTCGACCCGCCATCCTTTAAGATCCACTGAAGACGAGCGTCCAGACTTTTTACTGTCCTGCACCGAAGTGGTGGAACTTCCCCTGGGTGTCCGAACAGCAGAGTCCAACGCCCGCTGTCTTCAAACCCAGACTGAAGACCCTCCTCTTCTGAGAGTACTCAGGCGAAGAGAAGAGTACTATGGTCTCCTTACTGACTTGTGTTTAGTAGAGTCTAAGATTATCATTTTCATTGTACATAATACAATTAATTATTTCAGAATTTACATTCAAATATAAATTGACTGCACGGCAAAGTGGGACATCTTGACATCCAAAGGTTAATTAAGAGTTCTACACAGGTTTGTTTTACAGACTTTTGAGATGGGCTTGGTTCCTTAGTCCCAGCTGATGGTTTGAGATTTCTGAGCTGTAAAGCAGATCAGGGTAGGTTCCATCTCAGCATGTATGCTGTAAAATATCTAGCCCAGAGCCAGAAAGTTGCACAACACCCTACACACAGGACTGGAGATGAAAGCATGGTTTGCATAACTCTTCCAGGCACGCATTCTTTGCCAGGACATGCAGGGCCTTGTGAAAAGCTTCCACTGAAATGTCTGATGGCTTACACAGTGATTTACTGCCGCTGCAGTGGAAAAGGAACTAGATATGAGCATCATTCTTTTACCACAATATTTTTAATATTGTTAAAATTTAACAATGCAGGTTTCTGAACCGTTCTTGGATCTGTTGGTTCTCCTGTAGCTGTAAATGAGTAGCTACAAGAACTTAAAGTGGTCGTATTGTGGAAGTCGTATGGCTGTTGAATGTAAACACTGCTAACCCTTTAACGCATACCGTTCACTGTCTAGTCCTGATCATGGTGGAAACTAAACTACAAAAACTACAAAGAAAGCCCTGTTATGAATTCTTGTAATGGCTATAAACACAGATCAGCCATAACATTAACACCACCTCCTTGTTTCGACACTATTTGTCCATTCTAGCAGCTCGACTGACCATTCTGCAGACTCTGTTATCAGTCTCCTTTCACCCTGTTCTTCAATGCTCAGGACCCCACAGCACTGACCACCACAGAGCAGGTAGGTAGTATTTGGGTTGTGCAGTGGCACTGACTGACCTGGTGGTGAGGGGTGTGTTAGTAGTGTGTGTTGAGCTGGTGGTACAAATGGATCGGACACAGCAGTTAGCTCACCCTATCGCTAGCAACGCCCCCAACACTAGAAGGGTAAGGATTTCCACACGTCTCCTCTGATTTATGCGATGCCAGACACCGCCTCTTTTCGAACTGCCACCAATGTGGCATCACCGGGCACGCTCGGTCTGTGTCGGCCAGCATCGCTTTAAGAATGAGGGGAGAGAGCGACACTGTCACTGTCCACTCTATTGGACACTCCTACCTAGTTGCTCCACCTTGTAGATGAAGTAAAGTCAGAGACAGAAGCTCAGAAGCTCTCTAATCTGTTGCTGCACAGTTTGCAGCTGTCGGTCGGCTCTCTAGTCCTTCATCAGCGCTCACAACAGGATGCTGCCCACAGGACGCTACCCACAGGATGCTACCCACAGGACGCTGCCCACAGGACGCTGCCGGCTGGGTATTTCTGATTGGTGGACTGTTCTCAGTCTAGCAGCACTGCAGTGTCTGATCCACTTATACCACCAGCAGCGCAACACACACTACTAACAGTCAGTGTCACTGCAGTTATGAGAATGACCCACCACCCAAATACTACCTACCTGCTCTGTGGTGGTATATATATATACAAGACCTACACGGTAATGAGTTGCACAGCAGCGAATTCTGTCTTTTACAGTTCGTTACCACATCACTTGCTACTTGGCATGTTTCCAATTTGCTTTCTTGCTTTTTACGTTACTCCAATTCTGAGATACACCAATCAGCCATAACATTAATGTCTGTCTAATACTGTATAGGTCCCTCTTGTGCTCTAGGGGGCTCTGATCTCGTAAAGTGAGCAGTCAGTTATTGAAGGTGATGATGGTGTTAAAACCAGGAAAAATGAGTAGGCAATAGGAATCTGAGACACTTTGGAGTTTGGACAAGAGCCAAACTGTGATGTTCAGAACATCAGGAAGGTCTTGTGGGGTGTTCCCGGTATGCAGCGGTCAGTACCTACCAAAAGTGCTCCAAGAAAAGACAACCGGTAAACCGGTGACACGGTCATTGGCACCTAAGGCCGGTTGAAACTCATGGAGGCCCCACCTGCTAATGAAGGATGCCTTCAGAGGTCTTGTGGAGTCCATGCCATGTATATATATATATATATATATATATATATATATATATATATATATATGTGTGTATATATACACAGAATCATGGGATTTAGGCTATTCAATTATATAATTAAATCATCTGTAATGTTTATTTATTGAAGGTCATTTTGTAAGGGGTATTTTATGAGCACTTGAGCCCATCCAATCACACTCTTAAAAAAATATGTTCCTAACTGGTTCTTGGCTTGGACATACAGCGTAGTTCTTGGAAAACTTGTTCTTCACACTTTTCAAATCTCCTGACCGAAAAAAAGGACCAACCTTTGAACAAAACCAAAAGCATTTTTTATCTATGGCATCCTTCCAGAGAACAGTTAAGGGTGTACTCTGCACACACGGCAGTTTGAAATGTCTCATGTTTAGAAATAGACTGGATTCCTGTTCTAAGCCAAGTTTATGTCTAAATGGAAATGGAAGGTCAGAATTGAGCGGTCAGCCTGAAATCAATTATGTGATTTCCCTCTCCTTGAGCAAAGGCATGCCTTTAGTGATGTCCTGTCAGTTCTCCTGAAGGGTGAAATCTGCGGCCAATCAGCTCATTCCTCTCCACTTCCCGAGGAGTTTTCCAGCTCTCAGAAAGGTAATCTCTTCTTTTTGATGAGGTATTTTTACCCTCATACCTGACTGCTGCCGGGGAAGTGTTCTGTTCTCGCTATATGACTTAGTCTTCCATGCTCAAGCTGCTCACAGTAGATACGTACTAGTGGAATAGTGGAAGGCGTGGACTCCACAAGGCCTCTGTGGTATCTGGCACCAATGACACGGTACTATACACCAAAACCATCTGCCTAATGTTGTGGAGGTCCCACTGGTGCAGCCAAAACAGATCTGGAAGACCTCTGAAGGCATCCTGTGGTATCTGGCACCAAGACGTGTAAGTTGTGAGGTAGGTGGGGCCTCCATAGATTGCAACAATGACTTTGGGCTCTCACAACCCTGTCGGCGGTTCACCGGTTGTTCTTTCTTGGAGCACGTTTAGTAGGGACTGACCGCAGCATAGCAGGAAAACCCCTGAAAGACCTGATTGATGTTTTGGAGAAGTTCTGACCCAGTTGTCTAGCTGACAAATCCTTACGCTTGCCTAGTTTTCCTGCTTCCAACTCATCACCTTCAAGAACGGACTGTTAAATATCCACCCCTTTGACAGATGCTATCAGCTCAGCGGTTAGAGCTCAAGGCTATTGATGACAGGGTTGTGGGTTTGATACCCGGGCTCGGCAAGCTGCAACTGTTGGGTCCTTGAGCAAGACCCTTCACCCTCTCTGGGCACTGGAGTTGGCTGCCCACCGCTCTGGGTGTGTGTGTGCTCACTGCCCCTACACATTTCGCTGTACCTTTACCTTCTGTATTTTCCATTGATCACGTTTGGGTATGTTTTGCCATGTTTGACCGAAAATCAGCTTTAAAAAAGGACAGAATTTGTGTGTGTGATTCACAATGCCCATTACACATGCTAAACCTGTGACAGCAGGAATGAGCTAGTCTTGTGGTGACTCATTGCACACTCAGAGGTTTTTTTTGGATGGATCCAGGTTTTCAAGAAGAAGGAAATTACCTTATAGAACCATTATAGAACAGTTTCCATACACCACACCACCTCTCTACACCACTTCTGTCCTTCCACTGTTGTTTGTTTAGTCTTTCTGTTGTCTCCAGGGCCGTCATTGCCCAGTGTAGAATGCAACAAAGTAACCACTTCCCAAAACAAATCTCTTTTCCATCCAGCTATTAATTCACAAACAAAGGCCATTTCTTTTAACGTTGGTCCGCCCCCACTGTCCCTGAGAAATCCCACAGGCTGGGTCCCAACTGCAGACGAAACAGTCTCGAAATGGTCTTGGGTATATAGCATGTAGTACATTCACAAGTGCTAAGGATGTGTACACTTTTACATCCCAACACACACTGTCGATTCAGGAAGATGGTAAGTCAATCATCCATAACATTAAAACCACTGACAGGTGACACGGGGGACACTGATTATCTGGCTCCAATGGAATTGGAGTGACCAGGACTTGCCAGACAAGAGGTTAGGCAGCAAGTCAACAGTCAGTTCTTGAAGGTGATGTTGGTGTTAAAACCAGGACAGATGGGTAGGCATAGGAATCTGAGACACTCTGGAGCCAAACTGTGATGTTCTACATGCCTGCAGGGCCAGTATCCCGGTATGCAGTGGTCAGTACCTACCAACAGTGCTCCAAGAAAAGACGCGTCAGGGTCATTGGCACCTAAGGCCGATTGAAGCTCATGAAGGCCCCCAACTCTCAACTTACAGCCCTTAAAGGATCTGCTGCTAATGTCTTGGTGCCTGACACCACAGGATGCCTTCAGAGGTCTTGTGGAGTCCATGCCTGGACTGGTGAGGGAGCTGTTTTGGTGGCACGAGCAGAACCTACACAATAGTAGGCAGGTGGTTTTAATATTTTGGCTGATCAAATCCAGCAATTTTATTGGAAACAGGTCATATCGATGCTCTAAACTGAAATAAAAACAATTTAATTATATAATTACATTCGAACAGTGCAGAGAAAAGATAGTAATAACCTGAAAGGGTGAAAGGGTGTCAATTTGGTGGTAGTTTCAAAGTAGCCTACAACCTAGAAGCCTATGTTGCCATAGCAACCTCACTTCATCATCATTTCCTGCCATTACAAAACTGTGCAGCACATGAATGCTGGTGGACTAACCCAACACAGTCATACACTACTAAGGGTACCACCTTATGCTTTGAGACACTTTGAGAACACTCACATAGCGGTCTGCACTAACTCACAGAAGGGCCTGTACGAGGTTCTCCTCTGACTTGAGAAGACTGAAGCAGCACCTGTGTGCAGAGCAGTCGGTCTGATCGGGGGTTGTACTATAGCTCAGTGCTCCAGATAACCAGCAGGGTGTAACGACAACGTGTCTGTGCTTAGGGAAGTGGTTAGCTACTTCCCCTCACTCGATGTTGAAAGCATCACTGAAGTTTCCAACAGGAAGCAGGCAGCACCTAGTAGCACACTGCAATGTGCCTCTCATTCGTACTCTCACATCTAAACACAACCACACTGCTCTGCTGAACACACTGCTGCCGCATACCCTCACACATGAAACCTTGCTAGTTTATACATGGTAATGAGCTGCACAGCAGTTCTAGGTATTAACCAGCTTTTGGAGTAGACTCCAAAGTACTAGGCCATTCTTTTGAATATCATCATGGTAAGTTCTAAGGTAGCATATAAGTATATAAGCCTCTTATGTCTCTGGACAGCTTTCCTACCTCTGGGCCAGAACATCACTGGATGGAATGAAATGGAATTGTGATTGCAGAAGAAACAATAAATGAGCATGTGTCCCAATACTTTTGGCCATACAGTGTACCTCAAAACTTTTGAACACATATAGTGCACATATATAAAAAGACACATGTAAGTTCAGTGGTGGTTGTTTTGGATAGTAAAAAAAATTGCTGGATTTGATCAGCCATAACATTAAAACCACCTGCCTACTATTGTGTAGGTTCTGCTCGTACCACCGAAACAGCTCTCTCACCAGTCCAGGCATGGACTCTACAAGACCTCTGAAGGCATCCTGTGGTGTCAGGCACCAAGACATTAGCTGCAGATCCTGTAAGGTCTGTAAGTTGCGAGGTGGGGGCCTCCATGAGCTTCAATCGGCCTTAGGTGCCAATGACCCTGACGTGTCTTTTCTCAGAGCACTGTTGATAGGTACTGACCACTGCATACCGAGAACACCCCACAAGACCTGCCTGATGTTTTTTTGGAGATGTTCTGGCCCTGCAGTCGTCTAGAACATCAAAGTTTGGCTCTTGTCCAAACTCCAAAGTGTCTCAGATTCTTATGCCTACCCATTTGTCCTGGTTTTAACACCATCATACCTCTGGACTGGGCCAGAACATCAGGAAGGTCTTATGGGGTTGTCCTGGTATGCAGTGGTCAGTACCTACCAAAAGTGCTCCAAGAAAAGACAACCGGTAAACCGGCGACAGGGTCATTGGCACCTTAGGCCGGTTGAAGCTCATGGAGGCATCGCCTGCTAATGTCTTGGTGCCTGACACCACAGGATGCCTTCAGAGGTCTTGCAGAGTACATGCCTGGACTGGTGAGGGAGCTGTTTTGGTGGTACGAGCAGAACCTACACAATAGTAGGCAGGTGGTTTTAATGTTATGGCTGCTCAAATCCAGCAATTTACTATTCAAAACAACCACCACTGATCCTACATGTGTGTCTACTGAGTTTTATATGTGTACTACTGTTCAAAAGTTTGGAAACACCTGTTATATCGATGCTCTAAACTGAAATAAAAATGATTTAATTATGTGATTACATTCAAACAGTGCAGAGAAATGAAAGCAATAACTTGCAAAAAGGTTTCAGTCCTTTAGACATTAATGTCTGCCTAATACTGTATTGGTCCCTCTTGGGCTCTAGGGCTCCTCTGAAGGTGTCCTGTGGTAACTGGCACCAAGCAGTTAGCAGCAGATTCTGTAAGTCCTGTAAGTTGGTTGAGGTGGGACCTCCATGAGCATTAACAAGCATTGTCCTTCCAATTGTCCTTCCTTGGAGCACTTTTGGTAGGTACTGACCACGGCATACCGGGAGGAACACCCCACAAGACCTGCCTGATGTATTGGAGATCTGGTTGTCTAGAACATCACAGTTTGGTTCTGGTCAAAATGTCTCAGATTCTTATGCTTGAGCATTTTTCCAGCTTCCAACACCTTCTTCACCTTCAAGAACTGCCTGTTCATTGGCTGTCCATTGACAGGTGCTACTGGAACAGGATAATAATCAACATTGTTTATTTCATGTGTCTGTAGTTTTAATGATATGGCAGGTGGGTGTACATACTGCCTACAAATCAATCCATTTGTTTACCAGCAACCAAATGGGGTTCATGTTATTGAAAACGTTGATTCCAAACCTTTGAATGGTACAACAGCATATCTAAAAATCTCGTTTTTGAGGGTGTGAAGGCCTTTAAAGGTTTAAATAACCTCCACACAATGCAAAGCTTTGTCTATGGTCTGTCAGCGGCCCAAACATGTTATTACAACCTTCTGTTACCAGAGAACAGCCCCACCAGTTTGTACAGAAGTCACTGAAGTTACTGAGTAATACACCTTAGTGTGCAAAAAGCCCTGGAGTGTTTAGGGTTAAGGGTTCTTCCAAGATCATGTACATTATGTGGAGGCTCTTCCCACTCAAACAGCCCATTAACTAAAATCTTCTCTAAAGATCTATGAAGGTCTATGAAACAGATCTAGGGCAGTCCTGAACGTCTAGTAGAGCGTGACGGAGTGGTAAGTGGTAAGTGTCATGTCAGCGAATCCAACAAGCAGAAAAAAAAACCCTTAGAGGTGAAGGCCAAACCTGCACTTGCTACCTACACACTGCCTATATGCATACACACACTCCTCTCTTCGCCTCTGCTTCTATCATCTGAAGGTCGTATTTCCCCCTCAGGGCTTATTTTCCATAGCCTGCACCTGCACTTCAGGAGTTCAGGAGCCGTAAACGATTGAAGCAGAGTCAGAGTGAAGCTAAGTTTCTATTTGTTCCAGAGCAGAAGTAGTACTGTGGGACAGAGGTCGCGAATGGCAGAGGGCACATGGTTGAGTCGTAATCAGGCCTGTGCTGTTGGACGCCGGAGATTACCGCAACTCTGCAGGGTGTCGGTTTGGTCCACATGAGAAATGTGTGCCCTGAGGCGAAGGCTCTTCGCTTTTAGCTTTTGGAGGAATTGAAGCCTTGAAGAACAGGACTGGCCGTCCTTTCTAACATCAGCTTTTTGCAATTTTCATCAGCAACAATCAAAGCATGGTCATTGCTTATTGAACATGTATAAAATCCCCATAATGTGATGGCTAATTAAAGAGAAATCAGGCTCTATACTTGCAGTGCATACCCAATTCTTGCAACCTCATTGTCTCATGATTTGTCCTTAAAAAAGGTCATTTTTAGTGTCTTTAAGTATTTACAAGCAAGCATGCCTGTAGACTTCATCATATCAAAATCATGTGGCTTACTAAGGCACTGTGGTTTGAGCCTGGTGCTTTTGACCTCAAACATTGCAAGCATTAAGCAGATGGGCGGGAGCTGTGAGCTTGTTTCGAAAGCGCTGTTCATAAACAGCTACAGCTGATGTGTTCAGAAATGCCCTCTCACCACACCCTTAAATGGACCAGCAAGAATGCTCCACCACAAACACACAGGAAACAATCAATCTGACCAACAAATGCAGCGAATGCTTCGTCGTAGGCCGAGCCAAGCCACCTCAACTTTAATGACTGCACGTCTGAACCAGCAGGCGTTCGTCAGAATCAGGATGTGCCCCTGTAGAATATCAAAGCTATCTACAAGCGCCAGCTAAGCTAACTAGCCTAACGTGACATTTTCTGCCCAAAGAAAGTCACCACCACATAAAAACGTAAAATGATCTAAATGAGCAAAGGTGTGAAAAGTATTAACATTCATTCCTCAGGTAGAAGTGGAGATACAAGGGTTTAAAAGTATCAACTGAAGCTTTTTACTCCAGTAAAAGTGTAAAAGTACTGGTTTCAGAACGACTTCAAGTAGAAAAGTAAAAGTAATGGAAGGAAAACAAAGGCCGAAAGCTTAGGCCGTGCCACAGGGGTCTATAGTGCACTACCCCCCCCCCCCTCTCCAAAAACCCATTTCTCTAAAAGTCATAATGAGGAGAATGATCTATTAAAATGTTGATGTTAAAAATGTTGGGCTGCACTAGGCTCCTGTTTCAGCTGCAGATCTGCCCATTGAAAATGAAGCATTTCAGTAACATCAGCTCTATTAAAGGAGCGTCTCTGTGCTCTACTGAGCATCAACATGAGCTTCATGGAGGAAAATATGAGGAGTCGTTGTCTAGAAGTTCTGTAAAGCTGCAGAAAGTCAGACTTCAGAGGCGTGTGATCAATAAGCTTTATTGGAATGTAAATGTGGGGCTCAGTCGGGACGTTTCACTGCAGCTCTCTTGAGTCTCTGCCACAGTCTTCATACTAGACTACAGACGTCTCAGAATGTTGTATGTTTATACTTCTCATCCAACCACAATCAGATTCACACTTTCCGGATGGAGAGATTTATCTGGAGAGGGTTTTTATTGATGACGAGCCGGAATGAAAACAAAGGGAAATGAAATAGGAGGAACGAGGCTGTTTTTAAAATGTAAGGAGGAGAAAGTTCAGATAATTGGGTGAAAAAGTAAGAAGTAGAAGTAAAAAATCTGAAAAAATTAATAATTACTCCAGTAAAGTATAAATAACCAACATTTCTACTTAAGTAAGATAATGAAGTGTTTGTACTTCATTATTTGACACCTCTGTAAATGAGTAATAAGGTGAGTTGCAACGTGAAAACCTCACTGGGGAAACATTTAAAGACATCATGTTTTGGTTCGGTTGTATCCTTTACCTTGTTTAAATGTGCTAGCAGAGGAGTTTGAGCACAGGCTCATGGATCAGCCTGTGAAACTGGGGTCGTCTGTGTGCTGCTCTGTTTCAATCACTGTATAAAAGAAGCTCCATGCTGCCTTTATTGTTGGATGCACTGCGTCAGCACATATCCCGAGCGCAATTGACATTGTTATGGATGCTTATCGCTCTTTTTAGAAGTAAAAGCTTTTTTCTTGAATATAAAGTTTATAATAATATATGAAACTAATATATAAAACTAATTAGCCAGATACCCTTCACGAACCTCTATTTTAAAAGAGTATATCAAACTGAACTGATCTCACTGACGATCAGTTTAGAGGCTTTGGTGTCACTTTAACTGATTACAATCTGCACCCAGAATAGTGGGCGAGCTGCATGTCTATGTTGCTAATACACGCTTCAAAATAAAGGTGCTAAAGGGTTCTTTGAGCGATGCCATTAAAGAACCACTTTTGACTCCATAAAGAACCTTTTTTAAAGGAGCTGTGAGTGTGAAGAACCTTTACATTGACTTCTCACATACCAAATTGGCTCTTTATGGAACCCAAAATGGTTCTTCGATGGCATCGCTTTCAGTGACCTCCTGTGTTACTATCATTATATATAAGAAGCTTCCTGCTGTCTTTATTGTTGGATGCCCTGTGGTAGGTTCTGGGCGAGGGTGCCACAACATTGATGCTTATTATGCAATTGATGCTTATTATTGATTATTGATATTTCTCTATATATTAGTAAAAATATATTAGTAATAAGGGTTCTTGATTTTTTTTCCTTAAATACCCGTCCACAAGGGGGTTCTCTTGTATATAAAGAATATGTAACCAGGTAAAGAACCATTCAAACAGTATTTGAGTAGTCCTGGTTCTGTACAGAGCCTTTGCCTTTACTAAAGCACCCCCTGCCCAATTTGTGCAGAGCAAGCATGCGCATACACTGTGCAAACTGTTAGCATGTTCAGCCAGCGTAGATATGGCAGGAAAGGTGTGGCTTTGGGTAGCCGGCCTTGACCGTTTGCCTATCTGCCTCAAAACGAGCGCTAGTGGCATCAACCAGTGTTAAGACATCCTGAGCTAGAGCTAATTAGTGGAGCAGGTGTCTGGCTGTATGTCTGGCTAGCTAACATAAGCTAATCGACCCTGAATCAACCCTACTCCTACTCTCTATCCTTGTGTGAACATCCTGGCTATCCGATCTGCGCTCCCTGCTCAGTTTGCGCTGCACATGTACCTACATGCTCGACACCAGTCAGGCCAGGGGACTCGAATCAGGTAGCAACAACAAGTATATCAAATTAAACGTCTCACTGGAGATTCATTCAGAGCCCTTTTCTCTCATTGAAATCTAACCCCAGAGTAGTGGTTGGGCTGCATGTCCACACCAGTCACAGTCAAGCAGATGTAGATGCTGAATTGGAGCTTTCCATGCTGCCTTTATTGTTGGATGCATTGCGATGGTCCTTAAGTAAGTGCAGAGCACAGTTTGGATTGGTAAGATTGTAAAGATAAAAGCTCTGTAGTTTGTAACGAGTATTTAAATGTCTGGCTTTGTTGGATCAGGGCCTTTACATGTCAAATAAATGCAACAGCAGTGTTGCAAAATCACAGGGGGTTCTGATCTCAGAGGGTTAACCAGCAATGGGCTTTAGGCACTAGACCTCTTAAACTAAAGGCCATGATAACTTGGGCTCCCTGATTGACGTTTTATGAAGCAGCATGAAAGAGGTTGTGTTTACACAGGAGGACTTGGCTCACGTAAATCGGACAGGGCTGTTAGCTTGACTCTCTGCAGATGAAGCTACATCAACTACATGTTATCAACACCAGGAGCACATAAAAACGCAAAAGTCAAAGATAACAGCAGTGCATCCTTCATATAAACAGTTCATCTACTCAGCAAAAATGGAAGGGTGCTCTGAAATCCGGAAATTTGGATGGAAGGTGTTGGTTAAGGTCTTTAAGCCTTATTACACACTAAGTAGCTACAGGGACTTCTGTACAAACTGGTGCGGCTATTCAAATTTAATCAAATTTATTTGTATGGCGCTTTTTACAACAGGCGATATCAAAAAGCAGCTTTATAGAATAACGAATCAGTACAAGGTCAAGAGATCAACAAGACCCCCAATGAACAATCCAAAGGCCACAATGGCAAGAAAAACTCCCTCAGAGCTGGAGGAAGAAACCTTGGGAGGAACCAAGACTCACAAGAGGGGACTCATCTATGCTCCTCTGGTCAGAAATATTTATAAATTATTATTTATAAATTACAGAACCATCACATAAGACTGAAATAATCATAATATCATAATACAGTTAATATTATAATCATAATAGTGGTGGTAAGAGTAATGAGAGTAATGATGGTTAATGGAGGTAATAATAACAGTCCATGAAGATTTTAACATAGTCATTAAGCAGGTAGCAGTGGCAGAAGGGTGGGCCGCTAGTCAGATGGTGGTCAGTCTGGTGGGTGGTAGCTGGTCTGGCGCAGGTATAGGCGACACCAGTAGTCAGTCAAATAAGTCAGGTCAAATAAGTGGGCAGTCATTAACTCAGAACTTCTATTCCTTGGTAATAGAAGTTTGCAATCACACTTTCGGCTAGCCGGTGGGCCATAGGATGTTTAAGGGGTTAATTTGTAGTAATTTGACCTATAAAGCCAATAAGGCTCTGACTACATTTAAAGTACACTCTCGGGTTGAACTGAATGATTTATAATTAGTGTATACTGTCCTTGTTTAAAAGGGGCCATTAAACTACCATTAGAATGAGCTAACAGAGCTGACCTGTACAATGATGGATTCTGATAAACGTGTTCTAACAGGTCTTTTCTCCTCAGCGGACGATGTGCCAGAACGTTAGCTCACAGGTAAATATATCTCAGTCATGTCCTCAACTAAATGTTTCAGAGCAGTGTGCTAATGCTGAAGCTTTTGCACTTCAGTAGCATAATATACATGTATATCATAACAATAAAATATAGAGTACATGCTTAACTACAAACACAAGACAAATTACCATACTATTATTTTATCAAACCATGGGCCTGGATATTTCTTCAGTCTTTTTGTGATGAACAGTGTTTTCAGTATTTAGAAACTGGCAGCTATCAACAGTTGAAAAACTACTGGACTGGCAATGCAGTCACTACTTAAATCAGTCCCAGGTCATCTTTAAAACCATGAAGAAACAGTAAAAATATATCTCCCTGATAAACCGGCATACTGGCACATCGTCCGCTTAGGAGAAAAGACCTGCTAAAAGACGAGTCCTTATCAGAATCCAACATTCAGCTCTGTTAGCTCACTCTAATGGTGAAATGACTCCAAATCCAAATGACTTGATATATTAACCCATTAAAAAAAACACAAAATGTCTGTTGACCACAGCAAAACCACTATAAGTGAAGAAAACACAGCTGTAATCTTGCTAGTAACCATCATAGTAGAAATCATATGAGAAGTCATATGCTGCCATGAGGTGCCGTGACACATTATGTCCATTTATATATCAATGACATGACATGTTACCATTGTCATGGCAACTGTCATGGCAGATGTAAATTCATTTATGGTGAGTATAATACACTATATGGACAAAAGTATTGGGACACTTCTTATTTAAGGGTTTTAAAAGTAGAATTCTACTTTTGTTGGAGTAACTGTCTCTCTATTTTCCAGAGAAGAAAGCTTTCTAATAGATTTTGGAGGAGCATTTACCACAACCACAATCACTATTTGTGTTAGATAGAGAAGGAATTTGTCCACAAACATTTGGACATACAGTGTATGTCATCATGACAGCATATAACATCTATCATGACATGTTTATGGCATGGATATGTCAGTGTTATGTAGCAGGGTCAGGTAAAGTGATTTTTCAGGATGTGGATGCATGATCATTCTGGACAGCTGTTGCTGGAAGATGTTGAGATGTTTTGAGTGAAATGCTTGGGTCCACAGGATGTTTAAAGAGCAGCTGCAAAAGTGAAAGCTAACCTCAGCCTCGACAAGACAGCACACAGCATGTCTAGCTTTTGCAAAACATGATCTCTCTGTTTTTGAATAGGCTTGACTTTGGGCCTCAGTTATGGACCTTTCTAACTGTGTTAGTTGATATTCCAGGTTATATCAAGCTCAAGTCATCATATCATACCATTTTTAGACAAAGTGCAGTACGAATGCTGTCTTTATGTTAATGCCTTCTGATTTTTGATGATGTCACCAGCTGAACCAGCTGAGAAGGAAAGAAAATACCCACCAATAATTTCCCACCTTAACTCACCCATCATTGAGAAATGTTCTCAAGTATGTCACAACGTGGGAGGAAAAGGTGGTAGGCTACAACGTCTGATTCACATGAACTTTATACAGATGTTTCTCCACTTGTATGAGCCCAAATAAAATGGAAACCAAAGCTGGTTGGGGTTACAAGGACGTCCCCCTCACTCTGCCCTTTTTGACTGGCTCAATATTTCATCACCCTTTAAATGAGATACATATTTTTTGCATATTCAGACAGAACCGCCTGGCTTTGTCATACATTTCCATATAGCCTAGAACCAAGTGAGACATACCTCAACACGAAAAGCCACTGCCCTTAAACCCAACATATTTTGAAGGTCAAATTTGTAGGTCAAACAACACACCGGACTGAGAGTGGAATTTAGACTTAAAACTACTGCTCGAGAGACATAATCAGATACCCTTTATATTTCACAACATGCAGGCTAGCTCACGGTGATTCTTCATGGTAGTAAGAACACTGCAGTAAGACAGACTGGGTGTGGTGGCATCGCACATGTTTGTTATTCTGGCTTAATTATAGTCCCAGCCAATCGCGTGCTGCTGAGCTTTGGGAAATGTGAAAACAACAAGCAGCAATGCCTTTTAGACCTCTACTGCCCTCATCAATATGTGGTGTGTCAGTACAAAGACAAGATTTTGCAATCCCACTTCCTTCCCCATTTGTTCTGTTGAAATGTACTATCGCAAGACAGCCAGTTTTATCACTCATCCGGACTGGGCATTGGTCACTAAAACAGAGGTCACTTTATGTGCGCTTCGACACACTGGTGGAACTATTTTCTGTCTGAAATGTGTCCTCAGATGACCAGTCGCTGTGTGACTGGCATTATTTAAATAAACCCAGATTTATCAACAGATCCATCCCACATTATGAATGATACTAACTTTTTGAACTCAGTAAGAGGCATTATGTGGGCCATAACTACATGTTCCACAGTAGGTACTGAATAATGTATAGCAGATTCTGAATCATTTATAGTAGATATTAAACAATTCAGAATAGATATTAATTAACCCATACTAGATGCTGAATACATTATAGTAGTTATAAATACTAAATAATTTCATAGTAGAAACTTAATTAATGATAGTAGATACTGAAGAATTCATAGTAGAAACTGAATGAATTATAGTAGATACTGAATTAATTATAGTAGATAATGAAAAATTCATAGTAGATACTGAATAATTTCATAGTAGATACTGAATTAATTATAGTAGATACTGAATAATTCATAGTAGATACTGAATTAATTATAGTAGATACTGAATAATTCATAGTAGATACTGAAAAATTCATAGTAGATACTGAATTAATTATAGTAGATACTGAATTAATTATAGTAGATACTAAATAATTCATAGTAGATACTGAAAAATTCATAGTAGATACTGAATTAATTATAGTAGATACTGAATAATTCATAGTAGATACTGAATAATTTGTAGTAGATACGGAATTAATTATAGTAGATATTGAATAATACATAGTAGATACGGAATAATTCATAATAGATACTAAAAAATTTGTAGTAGAAGCTCAAATAATTATAGTAGATACTGAGTAATTTCATAGTAGATACTGAATAATTTCATAGTAGAAACTGAACTAATTATAGTAGATAGTGAATTCATTATAGTAGACAAATTCATAGTTGTTGCTGAATAATTAATAAAGGTTACAGAAAAATAAATAAAGGTTACAGAATAATCCATAGTAGCTACCGAATAATTCATAGTAGATAATCTTTTAAAGGAGTTACTAAATAATTTAAATGAGTTACTGAATAATTCATAGAATTTGCTAAATAATTCACAGTATATACTGAATAATTAATAATGGCTACTGATTAACCCATAGTAGATAACTTATAGTAAATATTTAAAATAGTTACTGTAGTTACCAAATTATAGTGCTTACTAAATAATTAATCATGGTTACTAAACAATTTCTATTAGTTACTGTGTATTTTATTGTAGATGCTAAATAATATATATTAGTTATTGACTAATTTATAGCAGCTACTGAATAATTTGTAGTAGTTGCTAGTATATTTCATATCAGATGCTGAACATTTTAGGAGACACTGGGCAATTAACAGTAATTCCTGAATAATAAAAACCCTATACATAATCTAATCACCTTACAGAGTCCTATAGAACAATGACACTACAGTCAATTAAGAAATTTGATTGGAGGAACCAGGAACAGCCAGTAGTATCTACCAAGACAGCATATTTTACACCTCTGGAGAAAACAATGGAGTGGACTTTGGACATATGAATTTAGGCAAGCAGATATGAACACAATAACAGGTGAACCACCAACGCAATCAGTGTGTCTGTATGTCTATGTTCTGCTGGGTAATAATTTACCACCCCTATGTACACCAGTACCTGACTGGCACGGAAAAAGGCTCCGTTACAAGAGTGATCACATTTCTCTACTACAGACCTGAGAGTAAAACACACACAGCTTACCTTTGATGTAATCCTCTGGACTCAGTTGGTGAATAACAGGTTCATAAATGAAAGTTTTCCTCAAAGAGCAGGCCAGTCAGTCTGCGTGGCTTTCCACTTGCGGCCACCACCCCACACATGTATCTGGGTGATCTGAGCTGGAGCGCTGCATTCGACACACTGACAGTTAGCCAACTTCCTGCTGAATGCGGAAGTTCAGGTCCAGACCTGTCCGCTGCATTCCTCAGCCAGCAGCAGTGTTACACACCACACCTTTTAGGAACCCGCGCTCCATCACCAGGAGCACAGCTACACCCTTAACAAGTAGGATTGTAAAGTATAAGTTCCTTGAGGAACTTTTGGAGGTTCATCAATCTGCAACTGTGGTGCTTTTTTCTTCTAAAAAAAAAAAAAGGTTCCTTGAAGGTTCCACTTTCTCAAACGGAGGAACCTCCAAAAGGCCCTCAAGGATCTTATACTTTTAACAGTGTAGAGGAACCACTTTTGGTTTTGGGTTGGGTTAAAGGACCTTTTTAATGGATGAGAACCATTTTTTTAAATAAATGAGGTTCTACACAAGGTGCAGGTTTTTACTGCACACCCTTAAAAATTTAGTTCCTTAGTAAAGGCAATGGTTCTGTACTCAAACAGACATTTGAAAGCTTACATGCTCAAATAGTCTTCAAATACAAGGAAACACTTGGTAGATGGTTCTTTACAGAACCTTTAATTTAATGTACTTAAAATAAATTGGGGAAAGTATTAGGTGTGTAGATATAGATATATATATATATATATATATCTACACACCTAATACTTTCCCCAATTTAGCTGAGCCAATTAACCCACTCACTCACCAGGACTCCTCCTATCACTTGCAATGCTCCCAACTCTAGGAGGATGAGGACAAGCACATGCCTCCTCCAATTACAGTCACAGTCAGCCACTGCCTTTTTTTGAACTGCTGCCCAATGTGGCATCACTAAGCAGCCAGCTCGCTCTGAAGAAAGTGCCGGACCCCCAGCTCTGATGCCTCAGCCAACAGACGCCAGCATCACAATGAGAGTGATAAAGGGGAGAGAGTGCCATCTACTTACCCAGAAGGAGCATCTGGAGCCAACTGTGCTGGCTCAGGCTCCGGCTTCTGATGGCGATGCAGTATGGCGAAGCAGCTTGGGAGCCTGGGATGTGACCCCCTTGGGCCATAGTGTCTGCGTCTTAGTCTGCTGAGCCACTCGGAGCACCACCTATACCACCCCTTTTAACCTCCACACACCCATCCCATCCCATTCCACTCAAACAACGCACACATACCCATTTGTATGTACATTCATTATAATAAGAACCTTTAATAAGAAATTTAATAGAAAAGCTCTTAACTGGGAACACACTTGTACTAGCTAAGGCCTGGAGGAGACGTGTGTTAAGTCCTTACCCTCCTAGTGTGGGGAGCATTGCTAGTGCCAGGGGAAGCTACGACTGGATGGTATCAAATTAAGATGAAAATGCTCAATGCTGGAGGGGGGTTTATACCCTTCTAAACTGGCACTGGCCATGGCGACCCTATAGGCTCATGGGCAGCTGTTCCAGACTGTCCCATTCCACTGGTAATGCTTATCTATGGAGATTATCCAAGGAATGCCTACATCTGAACACCTTGGTTGAAACACTTTAACGCAGCTGAATTTGCTAATGAGAATGGGTGTCCACAAACATTTGGCTAAATAATGAACATAATATGGACAGAAGAGTTCTAAAAAATGCTTTTGACTAGATTTTGGAGGAGCATTGCTGCAAAGATCTGATTAGTGAGGTCAGGATGTTGTATGATCATCATCCCATCTCATCCCCAATTTCCCAACTCATCCCAAAAGCAAAACATATTCACAGCTCAGCTCTAGCCCATACCTGACATTAGGCATGCTGCCAATAGGTTCATGTTTATCTGCTCCTGCAGAGAGTCCTATTCTATTGGCAATACTTATCTATAGGGACTAGACAAGCTATGTGTGTGTGTCTGTGTGTGTGTGTGTGCACAGTTCCACATCTGTATGCAATGGGTGCCAGTGAATGCATTCATTAAAAGGCATGTCCACAAACTTTTGGACATATACTGCATATCTCTAATGATAAATAAGTGCTTGTTGTTTATCAGCATCATTTTACTGTCCATGCATGATGGAAAAAAGGGGCAAATTCGAATGTCAATAGTGGACAATGGGCCCATTGACACAATACATTGGACTGGACAGTGGTATCTAATTGGCTGTTCATTAATTATATATTTAAATTAATTACGTATATTAATGTGCTGTTATTTTATTTTGTTCGGTTCCTCTGGCAAGATCTTTGATGTGTCATATTTGATGGTCCTCAAAGCCCCTCTGAGTGGGGCCCTAGGAGCGTCCAAATGAAACGTGGGCCTGACCGTCACTGTGGTCTGCAGACACAGAGAGAAACAGGAGGCGAGGAAGAGGAGTAAGGCCATTGGAAGGGAAAGCAGCGTTTGGTTTCACTCATCCTTCCCTAAAGTGAAGATGATTTATTGCTATGTGGAGGAAGTGAGGCACGTGTCACATCTCTGTGGAACTGGCCTCCTCTGGCTAGGCCTTTGTCTGAAGTTTGCCCAGGCCCAGCCCACACGGAGCCCGGGACAACACTGGGAATTCCACAGGGCCATTCTAGGTGTCATCCAGCTTGAAATACATTCTCCAAGCTAAACCCATAACTCTGCGAAAAGGATAAGGCTGTCGGAGTGAGTATGAGCAGACAGCCATAAAAGCTGACCTGCTCATCCCAGTTCTAGTAAATTAGCCTGTGTTGCGCCGCTCATGGCCTGCATTGCTGCATGCTGCGTCACAGGATGTCCAAAAGTATCCAGACACACTTTCCAATGAGTCAACTTTAAGGTGATCCCATTGCTGTCAGAGGTGCTCAGTTGCCCCCTAGAATTTAAATGCTGGGCTGTGGAGTAGTGGAACTATTTTCTGTGGAGTTATGGAGCTCCATCCAATAATTTGGGATGACTTTGAGTGGCAGAATTGATCATCCAACATCAGTATCTGATCTCGCTGATGCTGGATCTACACTATGAGAGTTTTAGCCAGATTTTGCTCCCCAATTTGACCTTTCCTACAAATTTCCACCCTCTGAAAAGATTTTCCAGGCCAGGAGCTCCATTGGAGTGCTGATACTAGCCTCTCTGGGGCCCTAAGCGGTAAGCCTAGTACTAATGTGCTAATACATTTGTGCACACTGCCCTTAATGCCCTGTGGTTTTGGATCAGTAGCCATTCGCTAAGCTAGCCTTTACTTAACTAGCTCAGCTAGCTACAGCTCCACCGAGGATCAGACAGCCTCGACTGCTGAGCTACAGATACAATTGTTGACCATAAAACTCGTCTCTGAGAGCAACTGGTGTTGGGAGGAACAGAAAGGACAGATGAGAGACCAGTTCTGCTGTGTTTGGACTCATAGCCGGCTGGCTAGGTTTAGATAAGTTAGCTAACAGGCTAAACACCACAGCACAGAGTGTGACATCACCAATCAGTGAGCACCCACAGCGCCTACACCCTGGGGCCCTTTTAAATGCACACGGGGGAATGAGCTTATTTGGTCATGTACTAGATAGATGCAGAACAGAAATTTGACACGTTGTAAATTAGAAAGATCGTCCTCATTTTAGACCGCCCAAGCTAGTACATATGCGTACAGGACTCTGTATACCCTATGACTAAACATAAATGGCTTAACATTTCGCAAATGGTATGTAGAGGTCATAATATTATGATGTATATAGAGCATGGAGGGTGCCATTGTAGTTTCCACCATGGCCTTTGGCTACAGTAGTCATTCTGTGAACTCCAGCAGCAACAGACGAGTTAAAGTACAGTTCAGTCAAGAGGTCATATGAGCAATGCTACATGTGGCTACCTGAATCTTTTCATCTTATCTTTTTGTCTGTTTTTCTTTTATAGAATTTATGAAATAAAAACAATCAGACATAACATTAGTACTAATATTGGGTAGGTCCCACCAGTGCCGCCAAAACAACTCTGACCAATTCAGGCATGGACCCCTCAAGACCTCCAAAAGACCCCTATAAATAGTGAATAGTTTCTTTACAGACATGGTTGGGAATGGTTAAGTAAACACATTGACATACACAGCACTACTACTTTCTACATTATATATATATATACATATTATACATTATATATATATACATATTATACATGGATGTAGTGTAACCAAGCAATGCTACATTATATTATACATTACATATTATACATTATATATACATTACTAATATATACATATATACAATACCATATATATATATATATATGGTATTGTATATATGTATATATTAGTGGTGTGCATATATATATATATATATATATACCACTAATATATAATGTATAAACCAAGTGGTTTTCCAGTCTCTCACCATTCACCAGTCAGTACAATTGGTCCCTTGAGTGACCTGCAAACACTGAATAATAAATACCAATTAACCATAACATTAGTACCACCTGCTTCATTTTGAGTAGGTCCCCCTATCTGCTGCCACAACAGATCGGACCATTCCAGGCATGGACTCCACAAGACCTCTGAAGTTGTGCTCTGTGCTTTACGTCCTGTAAGTTGTGAGGTGGGGCCTCCATGGAGTCTTAGATGCCCATGACCCTGTCACCTTTTCACCGGCTGTCCTTCATTCGGTAGTACTGACCACTGCATGTTTTGGAGATGTTCGCTTGCTGCCTTATAGATTCGACCCCTTGACAGGAGCCAGTGTAGACAGCAGGAAATCAATGTTTCTCACTTCAGCTGTCAGTGATGCTAATGTGCTCGATCACATAAGAATGTCAGAAATCTTAAATATACACCTTCAATTTATTCCCTAATCTATTCAGTATCTGTAGCTGTGGTTGATTGTAATGGGCAACAGTTGTGGGCAATAAAATGTGTCTCTCAATACTACTATTAATAAGATACCAACAAAATTGGGGTTAGGGGTTAATCAGCATGGTCCTGTTTACATAATGCTAGACTCAATAACATATGGCAGCAAATCCCACTGTAAAGATAGGCTTGATTGTACATCGTTGGAGTGGCACCCAACATCAGTTAAGTGACCTCACTGATGCTGGGCCTGCAGTACGGGAGCTTTAGCTAGACTGTACCCTTGATTTGCCCCTACCAACAAATTTTCACACACTGAAGGGATCATCCAGGTCAGGAGCTCTATTGTGAGTGGCTGATAATGCAGGCAAACGAGTCAATCTTTAGCCCTGACAGCCCTGACATAACGCTAGACTCAACAACATACTACTGAGAAGGACAAGAAGTCCTATTGTAAAGGCAGAATTTTTAACATGGGCATTTTATTTTAATTAAAACTACACTGATTGTCCCTTTGGGCCCAAACCCTCTCATTTGAAGTCCAATCAGACAAAGCCCTGCTATTCATTTGACTAATGTAACCTGTGGTTTGTATTTAGATGAACAACATTTGTTATCAATTAACAGTTATTGCAAGCATTTTGCAGTGTTCTGTTCCTTTTACCTTTTTGCATCCCCTCTGGCAGACCACCCCGCTTGAGGTTGTCAGCGCTGTGTGATGTGTCTCCCCTAAGTCCGGAGTAGGACCTGTAGTCTTTGACACTGAGACACTGAGACAAGGCATGTGCTCTGGCCATCAGCATAGTGGTGTATTGTCCACTAGGGATGGAGGAACGTGCCTCCTCTACACTAAACACACACACACATACACACACACACACACACACACACACACAAACTCACATACTTTTGTCAAAATCCAGTTTTTGTCCCACCTCCACTTTAAACATTCGCTGGAGAAAAGGGGAGGTGGCTGAATGGGGCAGATTTACTCTCACTCTTAATCTGAATACAGAAATAGAACAGCACTACTGATATAAGGACCAATGTGCGACACCCATTTCCATGGTTACAATACACCCATTTCCATGGTTACACTACATCCATTTTTATGGTAACGCTCAGACTACAACCACACTACATTGACAAAAGTTTTGGGACACCTTAAGGGGGCATTGTAGCCCCTTAACATTATTAGGTTACATAGGCTGAAGTGTATAAACCAGATGGGGCCCATGCTTAACCCCTCCTGGTGGGTCAGTGAGCAATGCTACATGTGGCTACCTGAATCTTTTCATCTTATCTTTTTGTCTGTTTTTCTTTTTGTAGAATTTATGAAATCAAAACGATTAGACATAACATTAGTACTAATATTGGGTAGGTCCCACCTGTGCCGCCAAAACAACTCTGGCCAATCCAGGCATGGACCCCTCAAGACCTCCAAAAGATATATATATATATATATATATATATATATATATATATATATATATATATATATATATATATATTCCACTATTATATAGATATATACAATACCATATATACCATATATTTATACACATAATATATGTATACATATACATATATTATGTATATGTATATTATGTATATTATGTAAAAACAATAGTGCAGGTTTGGAAGCTTTCCATTGGAAGCTAATCCATTTCTTCTAACATGCACAGTGACATGCCTACATACACTATATGGACAAAAGTATTTGGACTCAGCTGGATTCATTCTGTCTTCTGAAATCAAGGGTATTTAAAAAAGAGTGTATCCTTCTTTTCTTGGAGTAACTGTCTCCGCTGTCCAGAGAAGAAGGCTTTCTACTAGATTTTGGAGGAGCATTGCTGTGAGGATTTGACTGGGGCTCAGTGACAAGAAGCATTAGTGAGGTCAGGATTTTGGATGATCGTCACCTCACCTCATCATCCCACACTCCCCAACTCATCATAAAAGTATTAGATGGAGCTCCAACCATCTTCCAGAAAAGACCACTACCAGTTCCACTGCTTCACAGCTCAATGCTGGCTGGAGGGCTTTATACCCTTCTAGCCCACACCTAGCATTATTAGGCAGTATAGTGCCAATAGCTTCATGTTGGTCCATGTTGTTGGAGTCCTATTCTATTGGCTGTACCTCTCTCCAGGGACTAGACAAGCTGTGTGTGTGCAAGAATGCATTGATTAGAAGGGGTGTCCGCAAACATTTGGACACATAGTGTACTACAGGACTGAGAAACAGATGTCTGTGAATGTAAAAGGGGTTCGAGTGAGACGCTGACATGGTCAGAAATGGACGTTATTCTCATAAACTGGGCGGCTTTAAAAGGTGACAACATTCGACACTGTCTGGCGTATGAGCCCAGAACGGGGTTGCGACCGCTTTGATAGTAAGCAGACATACTTCAGCACTAGTGAAAAGAAAGTGTGCTTGGTTTCGAATGACAGAAGGCCATATGGTAAGGTGTGAGAGACATGGTGAGTACGATCTGAAAGCTAGGCCTATCTTTGAAAACCATTAGTGTTACTTTATCCCGGCTAAGTTATTCATGGGCCTGCACCTGACTGCAGCCTGGGCCTCTTCAGCATGGGCTGCAATGGCAAAAACAGCTCCCCGCAACTTAAACCAGCATTTTATCCTAATCAAAACGTCTCACTGAGTCTGAGTCAGTCATCACGATTTATGGTTGTTCCTGCCTGTGACTGTGCTATAGATTACCCAGGCAAGCAACAGCACCCTCTGCTGAAAAGTGCCAATACACAAACACACCCTCAGTGTTTAACAAAGACTCTAATTAGAGCTAGGCATCAATTTTAACAAGAAGCAACATTTGGCTGCAAAACATCACATATTTCAGTTAGATTTGCCTCCACTGCTGTCTAATGGGTCAAGACAAAACACCCATAACCACCATTTGTGTCGGACACAGATGGAATTTGGCCTCTGCCTGTACCCATCTGTGCAGTAAACACACACAGACTAGAGAGCAAACACAGACAGTGACCATAAGCATATGTGGCTGGAGCGGGGCCTTGCTCAAGGGCTCAACAGTGGGTATCGAACCCACAACCCTGTCATCAGTAGCCTGGTGCTCTAACCGCTGAGCCACTACTGTCCCAAACAAACACACAGCATGCCCATGTGGGGCTCACATTGGTGGAACATGGGCTAGGTGAGTTCCAGGTGGGAATGGGCCCTGTGTGGGTTTGTACACTGGGCTTCCCCAATGGGCCCCATCATTACAGCCCACTTTAATCTCATCTAGGGCCCCATATGAAGTGTATAACCCAGATGGGGCCCATGCTTAGCCCCTCCTGGTCCCATCACTGACCCTGGTGGGCATCCATATGTGGGGCCCGACATGGAATTCAAAAACAAAACGTTCTGGTTCCCAGTTGGGCGACCCATATAGGCCCCACATGGACATGTTAGCTGGGGCTTGATTAGCTGTGATCTCTGTTCTAACTGGGCAGCTGGGAGGGGGGCGGAGTGGCCAAGGGTCATTTTAGTTACAGACTGTATTCTTGTAGTGTATATACACCACATGTCCAAATAGACACCCCTTTGTGGACAGTCCTTCTAATGAAGATACACCTATTGCTGACACAGATGTGCAAATGCACATACAGATAGCTCGCCAAGTCCCTGTATAGAACTTGCCAGGCGTGGTCTAGAGGGGGTACAAAGCCCCCCAGCATTGAGCTGTGGAGCAGTGGAACTACTGTGTTCTCTGGAATGATGGATGATGGAGTTCCATCCAATACTTTTGGGATGAGTTTGGGAATTGGGAATGAGTTGGGGTGGTGATCATCCAACATCCTGACCTCACTAACGCTCTTGTCGCAGAATGCAATCAAATCCCCACAGCAATGCTCCTCCAAAATCTAGTATGAAGCCTTCTTCCCTGGACAGTAGAAACAGCTACTCCAACAAAAGCAGGATCAGCTCTTTAATGTCCTTTCAGAAGAAACATTGCATGAGTAGTGAAAGTGTATGTTTGGAAACTTCTCCATCTGTTAAGCATGGGGGAGGATCAATCACCAATGCTTGTGTTGCAGCCAGTAGCACAGGAAACATAACATTGGTAGAGTTAAGAATGGGTTCAGTTGGGTCCCTGAGCTAAAGATCATCTGAAATGTGTGGATAGACTTTAACAGAGCAGCCTAGCAGAACATCCCAGGAACCTCACAGAATTAGAAGCCCTTTGCAGAAAGTCAGGGCACAAAGCTCTCTAATGCTACATCACCTTTACCTCAACCAATCACCAACTTCACCAGCAGCCTCTCTTAAATAAGCCTACACTTACACGCCTGATTTGCTACTTTCAGATTTCAGTATTTTCCCTCTGTCCTCCCAACACCACCAGTTTGGTCCCGTACAGTTGTCCAGGGGGGTTGGCACCTCCCCCATCTTTGAGTCCAGCAAGATCTACAAGGGCCAAGACGTTACAAGACCTGGGACTTTGACTTACAAACATACAAGGCATACTCGAATTATGCAGCCGCTTAGGGCCCCAACGCCACCAGGGAGTTGGGGCCCTGGTGGCCCTCATGATCTCACGGTACCCAGATCTCATAATAAAAAACCCATATTTCAAAAATAACATTGAATAATAAAATGGTATTACACAGGTAAAATCTGGCACGGGCGCTTCAGCGTTTTGCACAATATCTCATCTCTCCCTATGAAATGATGAAGCATCTGGTGCTGAGGTGGTGGTATGGAGGGCCCCAAATGAAAATCTGCTGAAGGCCCCATAAAGGCTTGGGCCGGCCCAGCTTACGAATATTGTTTCTATATTTTCATTTTCAACACATTTAGCGTTCAACGCAATTCCCAGCTTCTACGCACCAGCCTGCAGACACCAGTGAAAGCGATGTGGGGAGAGAGCGCCATCTACCCACCCTGGAGAAAGCAGACCAGTTGTGTTCTCTCGAGGCCACGGCTGTCGATGGCTAGCAGCATGAGCGGGATTCGAACCAGTGATCCTCTGATCATAAAGATAGCACCTTAATCCACTGGACGATTGTTCAGTACATGAGCTTTGTATGACCTATTCTGCCCTGATTGGCTAGACGCAATGAGGCGGGCAAACTCATTTGCATAATGTTGCTGGCTGGCTGAAGCCAGCTCCTGCTTATGACAGTTTAGTACACCTTCACTTGCTAGTTGAAGGCTGCTCTTGCATATGCAGCGGCTCGCTCTATTGAAATGAACGGGACGATGCGAGGCAAAGTGGCGACGGGACGCGAACCGTTAGCTGCTACACAAAGTGTTTACGAGCTGTGATACTCGCTAAAGGGGGCGTCGCTAAATACACCACTTTTGCTTCAGGTGCTTTTCCCTTTATTTGTTGTTTTGAAACTGGAAAAGATGGAAATGGAGACGTAAACATTACAGATATTTTATTAATATTAGACAATTTTATCATTTTAACTTTACGCCCTTTGGAAATCAGGTCATGTTTACTTACTGGCCAGGCACTCTGTATCGCACCCTCCCCCAGGGCGATTCCGAGCCGCTGCCCACAGGCCCAAATAAGGACTTCCGCCTTGTTTATGTCCATGTGTGTTTGGTTCCGTAATGTGAGTCGATTCAAGTTCATTTACGTTCATGTGTGTTTGGTTCAGTTCACTTCAGTGTTATCGTTCATTGTTTGGTTCATGTGTCACACCTGGGACTGGGGGTACTTAATTGAATTGAACCGCCTGGAACCTCTAGGATGCCCTGAGGTTCCTCGCACGTGTCCGGTGGGTTCAGGTCAGCTCCGGTGCTTTACCCACTTTCAGGAGTAGGTCTCCCTGCTACTCACATGACTAGCAAGGCTCGCTCGCTTCTTTTCTGGATTCTCAGGTTACCCACATCCAAGCAAGGCGACCCACGCTCGCGGCGGCACGCTGCTATTTCAGGTTAGGTCGGCTTGCTGTTTGGTCTAGCGGCTGGTTTCCCAGCTCTCCTTATTTGTTTATTGAGCACTAGCTCAGCTCCCGGCTCCTCCCAGTCCCAGGTTTGTTGTGTTCGCCATTTTTGTTGTCACGTTTTGGTTGTGTTCACGGTTTGGCCTCTTTTTGCTGCTCATGTTTTTCATACCCCTTGTGTTTATGTTTGTTTTGTTAAATAAACCCTCTTGTGTTGAGTTCCATCTCTGCGAGTATTCATCCCGCCTTGGTCTGGCCAATAACACGCCATGACAATTAACAACTGAAATTGTGACCAGGATGTACTGAATTATGTCCATTTATGATTCAGTACAGCCAGTATATGTCTATTTACGTCCAGTTCATTTAGTTTAACACCAGCGGGGGTTGGGAATTTAGCTGAGCGATAGTCTATTGCAATGCTGAAGCAATTGTAAAGAGTTCCAGGGTCCATTTGTGTCTATTTAGACGTAACTGAAGACGGCCTGTACGTGCTAAAGCAACCCTGTAAAGGTTAATATAGTGCCAGTGGTGTTAATGAGTGATAGCTGAGTATATCTTGCTGAGGCAACATCATTTCATTGAGTGTTTTGAGAACATAACTGAGGTTCACTGAGTATTGTTTGTTTATTTTCTTTATTATATTAGGGTCAATGGTATCTCAGCCTGCTCAGCACTTTGCATTGCAAGATCCGCCTGAAACTCACAGCACAATACAGATCTGCTTGACCCTGAGCTATGTCCGTCTGGACGCAAACAAAGCCTCTAGGTGTTCTTTCATCACTGTGGATTTTTGTGCGCCTGCTTCTCTATCAGACGCGGGAAGCTGTGGCCTCTAATGCAAACACTAATGAGGCAGATTTGTGTTCTCAGCACGCTTGTATGAAAGGTATGCACGCCTTGCTGAACTCTGACAAACACACTCTGACCTGGACGTTCACTGTGGCAGCTTCTGGCTAAAGGACAGCAGCTGTCCAAACAAGCAAAACCCTCAACAAAGGCCATGTCCCGTAATGCCCCCCGGAGCCCCTAATGCCCCAGGGGGTCACTAGCCTGGAGCTGGTCTCTGGGGGGGGGGTGGAGTAAAGGAGCGTTTTAGAGTTTCTCTTTGGCCTGAGTCTGTGTCTGAGTCACTACACTGAAGGAGTAGTTTAACTTGAATAGGGGACTTGAAGAAGAGAGAGAGAGGGAAAGGGGGGGTTGGCTGCAATCCCAGACGAAATGTCTTTTTCTCTGCCCTTCATTTCAGTAACAGCCTCCTATTTGTAACACAATCCCCTCTGCTTTTAGAGGAGAGGTTCAAAGCCGTGCAAACTCCACAACGTGTTGAGCTGAACAGAAAAGAGACAGAACTGAGGAAGAAGAAGGAAACTTCAAAGGAAAGCAAGACAGAGAGAGAGAGAGAGAGAGAGAGAGAGAGAGAGAGAGAGAGAGAGAGCAAGAGGGAGAGTGAGGGGTTAAAGCTCCAGCAGCTCAGGGAAACCTGATGCTAATGAAGTGTGTGTGTGTGTGTGTGTGTGTGTGTGAGTGCATGTCTGTGTTGGAGCGCCAGCAGGAGCAGCAGCCTGTGTTTCTCCTCCACAGCGGCTGCACTGGGTCTGTTGTGGCCGGAGAGGATGCGCGCCTCCTGGGGCTCAAACAGCACACAGAGCCGCGCGCACTGAGGACGACCAGGGGGACCGCGTTAGAGGTAACGCGCTCGAGTGATGGGCAGCAAAAAAGGGAAAGAGTGAGAGAGGAAAGAGTTACAGAGAGAGAGAGAGAGAGAGAGAGAGAGAGAGGCATGAGTAGTGTGAGGTATGTGGAGATGTGTAAGGGAAGGGCGAATTACGAAGAAATTAGTAACGCCAGCGTGCGTTTGGAGATGTAACGTTATGGAGACATGAAGACACGTAACGCTATGGTGAGCTACAGGACCTGTTGTGTGGAGGTAATTAACGTCAGGGAAAGTTATGTGGAGATATTTATGTTATGATGAGTTATGGTGAGATATGTAATGTTATGGTGAGTTATGTAATGTTATGGTGAGTTATGTGGAGATATGTAACGTTATGGTGAGTTATGTAATGTTATGGTGAGTTATGTGTAGATATGTAATGTTATGGTGAGTTATGGTGAGATATGTAATGTTATGGTGAGTTATGTGGAGATATGTAACATTATGGTGAGTTATGTAGAGATATGTAACATTATGGTGAGTTATGGTGAGATATGTAATGTTATGGTGAGTTATGTGTAGATATGTAATGTTATGGTGAGTTATGTGGAGATATGTAACATTATGGTAAGTTATGTATAGATATATAATGTTATGATGAGTTATGTGGAGATATGTAATGTTATGGTGAGTTATGTGGAGATATTAAGGGGAGTTATGTGGAGATATGTAACGTTATGGTGAGTTATGTGGAGATATGTAACATTAAGGGGAGTTATGTGGAGATATGTAACGTTATTGTGAGTTATATGAAGATATGTAACATTAAGGGGAGTTATGTGGAGATATATAATGTTATGGTGAGTTATGTGGAGATATGTAACATTATGGTGAGTTATGTGGAGATATGTAACGTTATGGTGAGTTATGTGGAGATATGTAACATTATGGTGAGTTATGGTGAGATATGTAACATTATGGTGAGTTATGGTGAGATATGTAATGTTATGGTGAGTTAGGTGGAGATATATAACGTTATGGTGAGTTATGTGGAGATATGTAACATTAAGGGGAGCTATGTGGAGATATGTAACGTTATGGTGAGTTATGTGGAGATATATAACGTTATGGTGAGTTATGTGGAGATATATAACGTTATGGTGAGTTATGTGGAGATATGTAACATTATGGTGAGTTATGGTGAGATATGTAATGTTATGGTGAGTTAGGTGGAGATATATAACGTTATGGTGAGTTATGTGGAGATATGTAACATTATGGTGAGTTATGTGGAGATATGTAATGTTATGGTGAGTTATGTGGAGATATGTAACATTATGGTGAGTTATGTGGAGATATGTAATGTTATGGTGAGTTTTGTGGAGATATATTATGTTATGGTGAGTTATGTGGAGATATGTAATGTTATGGCGAGTTATGTATAGATATATAATTTTATGATGAGTTATGTGGAGATATGTAATGTTATGGCGAGTTATGTATAGATATATAATGTTATGATGAGTTATGTGGAGATATGTAATGTTATGGCGAGTTATGTGTAGATATATAACGTTATGATGAGTTATGTGGAGATATGTAACATTATGGTGAGTTATGTGGAGATATATAATGTTATGTTCAGTTATGTTGAGATATGTAACATTATGGTGAGTTATGTGGAGATATATAACATTGTGGTGAGTTATGTAGAGATGTATAATGCTTTGGGGAGTTATGGGGAGATATGTAACGCTATTCCGAGTTACAGGAAGATGTGTAATGTGACAATTTATCTAACTTATTTTTATTTTTTAATTTATCTAACGTTATGATAGCGTCTCTGATGAGTAACCTTGATTCTTTGGTGTTTTGCTTTTCTTCTGAAAGTGAATCATCTCTGTTATAGCCATAAAGTGCACTGCACCAAGGAATGCCTCAGAAAGATAACAATAATCCTTGAGAAAAGTGATTTAGATTTAGCCTAGATTTAGCTCTAACATGCTTGTTTCTCTTTCTTATCTGATGTTTGCAATTGGTATATGTAACTGTAGTAAATATGAGAAACGTATGTAATGCAGATGCGTATCATATCAGATTTACAGGCAGTGCCACGTGAAAGGAATACAAGTCTTAAAAATAAACAAATAAATAATAAACCTGGGATTAAAGATATGGGGTTCATTTTCTATTGTGTGATAACTTCTATTTCAGGGAGATGAATGACATGAAAATGGGAACACCTGTGCGAATATCCCTCTTCCTGGTGTGTGTCCTGGGACCTTGTTTGAATGTGGAGAGTGCAGGGGATTCAGGAACCTGCTCCGGAGGGCGCTGTAGAGCATCACGTCAGTTCACGCCAGCACAGAGCAGAGCTTCTCCAGCTGCTCCAAACCACCAGCATGCACTTCCAAACTCTCCTCCAGCTGATCTGTGGGAATCCCATCTTGCTGTCCAGTCCCAGCGCCCGCGAGAAAGCATGAGGACACGCGTGGCTGAAGTGTCCGGCACAGGGTGTACTGGGCCAGACTGCGTTACTGTCCCTGACAGTAACGGCACCAGAGAGTGCAGAGGGCTGGAGTGCAAGCTGCCTTTGAGGATTAGACCGAAGCCCAAAGCGAGGCCATGCCTTGTGGACGGCTGTGCCTCCGATGGTGCTGCTCCCGGCCAACCTACCCTGATCCATGTGCCAGACAGAGCTGCTCAATTTCTGGCTGAGCTTCCGGATATGGCATATCCTGCTGCAGAACTGGGAGGCGCTGCACTGGGAGTGCAGCTTACATGTGACATCAAACCAGGTGAAGACAAACATACTTTTTTTTTTGCCCAATTAACATTGGCTAACAAGTAATGGAAGACTGTAGACCATTCTTATAACTCGCTATTCATTAATGTAGAGGCATAAACTGTAGCGTGAAGCAGCTTCCGTTTGTGTTGTAAACAATGACTGAGGCTACTGTCCTTCCCTAAATCCACCCATAATTCAATCAAACACTCTTACCAGAGTTTCCCGTATGTCCATTTTAAACATGATTGACTTCAGATGAAAAGCTCCGCCCATCATGTCTCCTTTTTTAACGGTGCAACCAATTAAATCAGAGTGGACACAGGGCTGAACAGTGGGACATATGTACTCATGTCTGTAATTAAAAATGCTAGCACGCTAAACTCGAAGATCAATGGTACTTTATTTAGCCTTCATTCAAACAGTCTCAGCAAGGTCTGGTTCAAAACCCATGAGAAACAGAGCCCTCAGCGCCAGGTCAGACCCCTCAGTGCCGGGTCAGACCCCTCAGTGCCGGGTCAGACCCCTCAGCGCCGGGTCAGACTCCTCAGCGCCGGGTCAGACTCCTCAGCGCCGGTTCAGACCCCTCAGCGCCGGGTCAGACCCCTCAGCGCCGGGTCAGACTCCTCAGCGCCGGGTCAGACCCCTCAGCGCCGGGTCAGACCCCTCAGCGCCGGGTCAGACCCCTCAGCGCCGGGTCAGACTCCTCAGCGCCGGGTCAGACTCCTCAGCGCCGGGTCAGACCCCTCAGCGCCGGGTCAGACTCCTCAGCGCCGGGTCAGACCCCTCAGCACCGGGTCAGACTCCTCATTGCTGGGTCTTGGTGAATAGTTTATTGTAGAAATTCGATGCTGTGTCTCTTTGAAATTTGTGGTGCTTAGGGTGCTTGCTAATGTTGCTAATGTGGGAGGAGTTAAAGCTGCCATATTGATTGTTTCTCCTCCAGAATGAAGCTTCTCACAGGTGGATTCCTAGTGGCTACGCTCCACTATTTGAACGCCACTGCTTTCCAAACTGAACGTGTTGCGGCTGATGTCCAGGATCACACTAATGTTTAAAATGTTTGTGCGACGTGATTCAGCCAAGACTTCACTTGTGAAGAGAGCTTTTGTACATATATTGTAGGTACCAACACTGCACTCCCCATGGCAGACTAGGGTCCCATTCCCTGGCTGTACACTACACCTTGGGCAAGACTCCTAACTCTGCTTTCTCCTATCTGCGAAGTTCGGAAGATGTCCAGAGAATCAGAGAGTCCCCTTTCAGACATCTGGAGATTTTCCCATGTCAGACTCGCTCTCACTACAGGTTACATTCTATGTTGTTCTAGGCAAAGGGGGCGGAGCCTGTGCAGCAAATGCATAAGGTACGGCATGGCCCACATTCACACATGGGCTCACTCAGAGTTCTGGGTTACTGTACACGTCTGAAAGGGGCTTAAGTCACTTTGGATTAGAGCATCAGACGAATAGTATGAGGGTGAGGACCTGGTGTCTGGGACTGCTCACAACGCCTTAATGAGTTGGTGAGTGGCTTCAGGTGTGTGAAAGCATGGAAACAGTTAGATGGCTTGTTTTTGAGTGGGATACAGGTTTAGGATTGGGAAGCACTGCTGTAGGCATTAAAGGAGGCACTCCATATTACAGGGAAATGAACTGGCTGGGTAGCTGTAGATGAAGTACTGGAAAAAATGACACGTTGGAGTTCTTAGATATTCGATTGGGTAGCGTGATTAAATGAATGAAGAATCATTTCCATGTATAATGGGAAAAACAAGTAGCTTTTGCACGTCGTGATTCACATCTGTTCAGCTCCACTTGAAAGCTTTGTGAAACTGTGGAAGAGGGAAAATATCTGGCAGTCAAACGTCCAGCATATTTAAGCTGCTTTGATGTCTTTCCATGCTACTTTCACAGGCTCAAATTGTAGCCTTGACAGGAAGAGAAGAAATAGCAGCTAGGTTCCGAATTTCAGAGACAAAAGCCATTCTGAAGTACATGCATCAGAGCACGCCATCTAGACCGACAGCTTCGGAAATAACGAAAAATTCATACATTACATTTGCAAATTACTAGAGGCTGTTAAAGCCTTTAGTTTGGATGCCAGCTGTATCCCAGTTATTGTAGGGTAAATAAGGTTGTTATTACTTTGTTATGTCCTTCTCCTTCCACGGAGGGTGGTGTATCATTTATTGGGTATACATTTCCTAACATTTAGGACATAATCATACGGATAATCACATATATAAGTGATACTCAGTGGATTTCTGAACAGTTGGTCTTAATTGTCAAGGGTTTAAACAGCCTTGTAGTTACTATCCTGTAGTTACTGAGTAATGCATTTTTTATATAATTCAAAGATACCTCTAAGCTTAGACATTACTAAACACAATACAATAAGGTGACCATAGTACTCTATTAGTACTCTCTGAAGAGGTGGGTCTTCAGTTTGCGTTTGAAGACAGCGAGCGACTCGGCCGTTCGGACACCCAGGGGCAGCTCGTTCCACCACTTTGGTGCCAGGACAGAAAAAAGCCTGGACGCTTGTCTTCCGCGGATTTTGAGGGATGGCGGGTCGAGCCAAGCTGTACTTGAAGCTGGAAGGGCTCTTGGTGCAGACCGGCTTTTGACCATTGCCATCAAGTACGGAGGGGCTGGTCCAGTCTTGGCTTTGTAGACCAGAGTCAGGGGTCTGAATCTGATGACCTGGGCAGCAGCTACAGGAAGCCAGTAAAGAGAACGCAGCAGTGGAGTGACATGGCTAAATTTTGGGACATTGAAGACGACCCGTGCCGCTGCATTCTGGATGAGTTGCAGGGGTCTGATGGTGGTGGAGAACAGACAGAAGAGAGTTGCAGTAATCAAGTCTGGAAGTGACGAGAGACTGAACGAGCACCTGGGTGGCCTCTCTAGAGAGGAAGGGTGGAATTCTCTGGATGTTGTACAGGAGAAATCTGCAGGACAGAGTTACGTTTGCAACATGACTTGAGAACGATAACTGATCATCCCATGACTCCACCAAGACTTCGAGCTTCTGTAGAAGGAGTGACCAGCGAGTTCTCAAAGGTGATGGCAAGATCGTTTTTTGGTCCAGCAGTTCCCGGGATGTACAGCAGCTCCGTCTTACTGGGGTTGAGTTTGAGGTGGTGAGCCGCCATCCAGGAAGAGATGTCGGCGAGGCATGCTGAGATGCGGGCAGAAACCTGTGTGTCAGACGGTGGGAAAGAGAGCATGAGTTGAGTGTCATCGGCGTAACAGTGGTAAGAGAATCCATGTGAGGATATCACTTTACCAAGAGAGTGAGTGTAAAGTGAGAAAAGAAGAGGACCAAGAACCAAGTTCTAGTGCATCTGATGTGGGAAAAGTGTGAAAGATCCGGTCAACTCCGAATAATGTCCGGATGATGCTCCATTGGTTTATTTGTGAAGCATCCTGAGAAAGCTGTTTATCTGCACTGACATTAGATATATATATATATATATATACTAGTCTTCCTCCAGGTGAGCAGTAACGGTGGAGACCCGTCATATTACAAGGTTATTTATATAAAACGCCGATATTTATATAATACGTATATATATATATATATATATATATATATATACATATATATATATATATATATATATATATATACATATATATATATATATATATATATATATATATATATATATATATATATTACAAATATATATATCATTAGAATAAATACAAAGAACCTGTACCTTGTAATATGACGGGTCTCCACCGTTACTGCTCATCTGGAGGAAGACCAGTATTTTTGAATTCCCATCAACACCTAGTTTATCTAAGCAGTCCTTCAGTAAAGTACACTATGTGTCCAAATGTCTGTGGACAATCCTTCTAATGAATGCATTTAGCTACTTTAGCTAAGTTGCACCTATTGCTGACACAGATGTGCAAATGCACACGTACATAGCTTGTCTAGTCCCTGTAGAGAAGTACAGCCAGGCGTGGGCTAGAGGGGAATAAAGCCCCCCAGCATTGAGCTGTGGAGCTCATTCAACGTAACTGTTAACCTCTTGGTGACTCCCCATGATGCTCTGACATAGAGGTGGGCAATATGAGCTCATCTGTTACAACACATTTTGTGTGGTGGTCATCCTTTAGTCCTTCACCAGTGCTTACAGGACTCTGTGGGCTGGATATGTCTGGTTGATGGACTATTTCCAGCAGTGATGCTGAGGTGTTTTACACTGCTGTGTCTGATCCTTAACTCCTACCAGAACAACACACACTACTAACACACCACCACCACCATGTTAGTCAGTGTCACTGCAGTTCTGAGAATGACCCACCACCCAAATACTACCTCCTCTGTGGTGGTCAGTTCTGTGGGGTCCTGAGCAGGCTAATAACAGAGTCTGCAGAGAAACTGATGGATACAGTCTGGAATTACAGACCTACACAGTGCTCCTATATGGCAGGTGGAGCCATAGTAATAAGGAGGTGGTATTAATGTTATGGCTATCTATTGCTATCTGCTCTGTTCCAGGAGAAAATGAGGTGCCCTCAGAGGATGCGCTCATCCTGCACCTGCAGCTGGCCAAAGGGCAGGAGAAGCTAGTGGAGGCCCTGCGAGCCCAGCAGGTGGTGATCCGCGATCTGCAGCAGCGGCTGGTGGATCAGCAGGGAGCGCTCCTGTCCCAGCAGCGTGAGATCCTGGAGCAGCAGCAGCGCATGTACGAGCAGATGGACGTGGTCAAGGCGCAGTACGGCCTGCTCTCTGAGACCGTTAAGCAAGTCTCCTTCCAGGGCCTGCAGGGGGAGCTGCAGAGCTACTTCGAGAGCCACCTGGCAGGCCTGCAGAGCCAGGCGCGCAGCCACCTGCAGAAGTCCTATGCTGTGCACAAAATGGACGTGGATGCCAAGGTGTTGGACGTGGCTGGGGACACTGATCACCCGTTGCTGGGCTGTCGCAGTGCCTGCGGGCCGGAGGAGTACTGCAACGTCCAGAGGCAGCCGCCGCAGTGTGAGACTTGCACTATGTGCCCACCAGGATTCTTCCTGGTATCCCAGTGTTCACCCAACGCTGACAGGATTTGCCAGGTATCAGGAGTGAGTCTGAGCGTTGGAAAGTTGGAAAGACTGTTCACATTAAGATTGGGCCTCAGTCAACAACAGCTTCCTAAGAATTCATTTGATTTGTTTACAGCTCGGCTCTTATACTGATAGATCTCAACAAATTTTAAATAAGAAAACATCAGAATCTTGTAAAAAGTCTTAAGTGGGACACAAACACAACACAGACACAGCACAGACAAAACAAAGACACAGACACAACATAGACAGATACAAACACAACACAGACACAACACAGACAAAACAAAGACACAGACACAACACACACAACAGAGACACAACACAACAGAGACACAACACAACATAGACACAATAGAGCCACAGACACAATGCAGACACAACACAACACAGACACAACAGAAACACAGACACAACATAGACAGATACAAACACAACACAGACACAACAGAAACACAGACACAACATAGACAGATACAAACACAACACAGACACAACAGAAACACAGACACAACATAGACAGATACAAACACAACACAGACACAACACAGACAAAACAAAGACACAGACACAACACACACAACAGAGACACAACACAACAGAGACACAACACAACATAGACACAATAGAGCCACAGACACAATGCAGACACAACACAACACAGACACAACAGAAACACAGACACAACATAGACAGATACAACACAACACAGACACAGTGCAGACACAGGCACAACACAGAGACAGAGACCAGCAAGAGAAAACAATGGCAAGACAGAGACGTGTTACAGGTTTTTTTTACAAACACAACACAGACACAACACAGACAACAGAGGCACAGACACAACACAGTGCAGACACAATACAACACAGACACAACAGAGACACAGACAACACAGACACAATGCATACACTACACAGACACAACAGAGACACAACAGAGACAAAGACACAACAGACACAGACAACACAAACACAACATAGACACAGTGCAGACACAACACAACACAGCCACAACAGAGACACAACACAACACAGACACAAAAGAGACACAACAGAGACACAACACAACACAGACACAACAGAGACACAACACAACAGAGACACAACACAGACACAACAGAGACACAACACAGACACAACAGAGATACAACACAACACAGACACAACAGAGACACAACACAACACAGACACACCACAGACACAACACAGCCACAACACAGACACAACAGAACACAGACACAACACAGACACAAAAGAGACACAACACAGACACAACAGAGACACAACACAGACACAACAGAGACACAAAAGAGACACAACAGAGACACAACACAACACAGACACAATACAGACACAACAGAACACAGACACAACAGAGACACAACACAACACAGACACAAAAGAAACACAACACAGACACAAAAGAGACACAACACAGACACAAAAGAGACTCTACACAACACAGACACAGACAACACAGACACAATGCAGACACTACACAGACACAACAGAGACACAACAGAGACAAAGACACAACAGACACAGTGCAGACACAACACAACACAGACACAACCCAGATACAACACAAACACAACATAGACACAGTGCAGACACAACACAACACAGCCACAACAGAGACACAACACAACACAGACACAAAAGAGACACAACAGAGACACAACACAACACAGCCACAACAGAGACACAACACAACAGAGACACAACACATACACAACAGAGACACAACACAGACACAACAGAGACAAAACACAACAGAGACACAACACAGACACAACACAACACAGACACAATACAGACACAACAGAGATACAACACAACACAGACACAACACAGACACAAAAGAGACACAACAGAGATACAACACAACACAGACACAACAGAGACACAACACAACACAGCCACACCACAGACACAACACAACACAGCCACAACACAGACACAACACAACACAGACACAAAAGAGACACAACACAGACACAACAGAGACACAACAGAGACACAAAAGAGACACAACAGAGACACAACACAACACAGACACAATACAGACACAACAGAACACAGACACAACAGAGACACAACACAACACAGACACAAAAGAGACACAACACAGACACAAAAGAGACACAACACAGACACAACACAGACACAAAAGAGACTCTACACAACACAGACACAGACAACACAGACACAATGCAGACACTACACAGACACAACAGAGACACAACAGAGACAAAGACAACACAAACACAACATAGACACAGTGCAGACACAACACAGCCACAACACAACACAGACACAAAAGAGACACAACAGAGACACAACACAACACAGCCACAACAGAGACACAACAGAGACCCTACACAACACAGACACAACACAACACAGACACAACAGAGACACAACACAGACACAACACAACACAGACACAACAGAGACACAACACAACACAGACACAAAAGAGACACAACAGAGACACAACACAACACAGCCACAACAGAGACACAACACAACAGAGACACAACAGAGACCCTACACAACACAGACACAACACAACACAGACACAACAGAGACACAACAGAGACACAACACAACACAGACACAACAGAGACACAACAGAGACCCTACACAACACATACACAACACAGACACAACAGAGACACAACAGAGACCCTACACAACACAGACACAACACAGACACAACAGAGACACAACAGAGACCCTACACAACACAGACACAACACAGACACAACAGAGACACAACACAGACACAACACAGACACAACACAGACACAACAGAGACACAACACAACACAGACACAACAGAGACACAACAGAGACACAACACAGACACAACAGAGACACAACACAGACACAACACAGACACAACACAGACACAACACAACACAGACACAACAGAGACACAACACAACACAGACACAACAGAGACACAACAGAGACACAACACAGAGACAGAGACCAGCAAGAGAAAACAAGGGTGTGAGACAGAGATGTGTTGCAGTATTTTTAGTGAAATAATTCTTCAGACTATGACTGAGATGTTTTGCATGCAGAAAATGAAAACTTTTAAAGTTCCGCAAAGTAAAAGAATATGTTCTACAGGACAGAGACGAATGCCTGGAAATCCCAAACCTGTGCGGAGAACGAGTGAAATGCCTCAACACTCCAGGTAAGTGAAAAGCTAGTATGTGGGTGAAACTTCAGCCCTTTGTTTGCTGCAAATGAAAGCAAACTACCAGGGATGTACTCTATCTGTACACTATTTGAGTATTTGTTACTCTGTCCAAATGTTTGTGGACAACCCTTCTAATGAAAGCAGTCAGTTCAGCTTTGAATTCAACACACACACAGAGCTTGTCAGGTCCCTTTAGAGAAGTACTGCCAATAGAATAGGAACATATTACACAGATGTAGAAATCAGGCAATTCCTGTAACCCTGAGGGAGCATAAAGTCATTTGCATTCTTTTAAATTGACCCCATCAGCTTTCAGGGTAAAGGACTGGCTTCGTTCCACAGTTCCCAATCCTGGTCCTGGAGCACCCCTGTCCTTAGATCAGGTAAAATATTTAACTCTGTAGAAAAGAGGTACTTCAGCACTAATTAAAAGTCTAAATTTAGCCTGCCCTGAAACTGACCCTGGCCTACAAAGCCAGGACTGGACCAGCCCCTACTGAACGTCAATGGTCAAAACCCAGTCTGTACCGAGAGCCCTTCAAGCTTTAGGTACGGCTCGGCTCGACCCGCCATCCTTTAAGATCCACGGAAGACGAGCGTCCAGACTTTTTTTCTGTCCTGCACCGAAGTGGTGGAACGAACTTCCCCTGGGTGTCCGAACAGCAGAGTCCAACGCTCACTGTCTTCAAACCCAGACTGAAGACCCTCCTCTTCTGAGAGGACTTAGTCAGAGTGTAGTGATGAGTATTAGGGTCTCCAGACTGACTTCTGTGTTTAGTCGTATCTAAGCTTAGAGGGATCTTTTGGATTCTAGCCTCTACAAACTATCTAAGGGTGTTTTCTAAGTAAACAGTGAAGCACTTTTCTAAGTTGCTCTGAATAGAAGAGCGTCTATCTACTATCTGCTTTTCCGGTGCAGGTGGGTTCCGGTGCCTTGGCGTGTCCGAGAGAGAGATCTCCGCAGGCCTGTGTGGTCACGAGTACTTCTACAACCAGGAGCTCCAGGAGTGCCAGGCGTGCTCGGACTGTGATGGGGAATCAGTGGCTGCCCCATGCACTGCTACCAGCGATTCTGTGTGTGGCGTGCTATCAGAGAGCACACTGTCTCAGTCCTGGTCTGCCGCCGTCACATTGCCTCCAGCTCGCTCAAAGAGCAGCACCGTATTCCCGGGATTACAGCTGAGCATCAGGGGAAAGGACGGCAGTGATCTGTTGCTCAGTAACGATGGCTCTTTAAGCCTTCTCCAGCATGGTCTGCTCTGGATGGACCACAACTTCGCCCTGAAACACAGCTGCCGGAACTTCCTGCAGGTGGGAATGCGGCTCAGTGGCAGCGAGGAGGAGGGCCTTGACCTGAGCGGGGTGCGGGTGGAGCAGCCAGAGAGGAAACACTTCCAGGGTGTGACTGTGAGCTCGGTGGCAGAGGTGGAGCCCAACCAGACGCTGTCCCTGGTCCTGAAGAGTCCCAACCAGCACTGCAACCAGAGCAAAGACCTGCAGCTGTATGAGCTGGGCAGCTCTGCCTTCAGCCTGTTGTGGCTGTCCCATGACACTGGTGCTGTGGCGATGACAGCCCAGATGTCCACAGTGGCACACTATCAAGGCAACTACCGGCCGGCTTTCCGCGTCACTACTGTCTCGGACCCCTACATGGTGTCGCTGACCCATGACAGTCGAGGAGTTCGCTTCACGGAGAAGGGTGTGGTGAAGTTCGTTCTGCAGCAGGCACTCTACGCCATGGGCCACACCTGCGTCCGCGAAGGATTCTCTCTGGTTGCCTATATCAACACCAATGGGACGAACCGGGAAGTGGTGCGCTCCTTCAAATCTGGGGTAAACTACCGGGACACGTCCATCACTTTGTCTGCCGCCACCACTGTGGACTTGGGGGATTGGCTAAACTTCGAGATCTTCACTCCGTCCCAGTGCAACATCCGCTATTTTGGCGACAGCTCTGGGATTAGCATGCTCAGTCTGCTCTGGATCCCGGCCAGTGTTTCCTCCTCTCTCACAGCCACTGTGTCCAGGACGGGCCTGCCATCTGGCGCCGTAAGGAACAAAGCCCTGTTCTTCCAGCAGGTGGGTCCAGATGCTGACCACATTCGGCTGGTTGGCACAGAGGAGCAACACGCCCGGAGGAATTTTGTATTCCAAGAAGCCGGGACAGCCAATGTGGCGCTAAATGTGAAGCTAATCCACTCGTGCAGTGTGGTGAAGCTGGTGCTACATCGGCAGGGCCAAGAAGGGGCACACTCGACTCCTCTGGCTCAGCAGGTCGGAGGGCACGTGCCGGAGGGCAGCGAGTGGGCCAGTGTTGGGTTGAGGGCGTCTTTTGAGGTGCAGAACGGCACCGCAATCTATGTCACGCTGGACTGCGTACGCGGTCGCATCAATCAGATCACACACAAGGGAGGCACCAACATCTCCATCCTCTGGGTTGCCGTGTGATCCTGACTTCTGGTTCTTGGGTTCGATATGAACAGGTGCTTTCAGAAAATGGTGCTTTCAGAAACTGCTCGTTGCCAAATTTGGACGATTGGTTCACAGCCTGGATATTCATTCATATTAGGCACGTTCCAGAGTGACGGCTGAGGAACTTTCGATTTTGCAGAGACTTTCTCCACTTGTTAATTTGAGTCATTTTATGTTTATTGCAGTATTCTTTGTAAGAGTTCATGCTGGTTCTGGTGATAAGCTGTGGTCCCACTGGGTTTTTGCATTTTGGGTCACCTGAGCTCAACCAAACCTACTAAAAACCTCAGAAGAAAAGATAATTACCCTCTAATCCCACCTTCTGACCAACCGTACTGTGTAATCTTGTCTAATATCTCCTGCAACAATCAGAGCAACAATCAGAGCTTCCTCCATGTTGGCTCAGACAGAGCACAGACAGTACAGAGCGCCTCATAGGTCACACAGACAGAGCAGCAGCGCTATTGGTTGGGGGATGCAAATTCCCACATCAACGTTCATGCAAAATTTTGCAGCTGAAATTTATTCGCCCAGAAGTTTTGATCGAGATTTGAGCTTTTGCAGCAAATCTGACTGAAATGCAAGGGGAAACCCAGCGTGACCACAGCAGTAATTTGGGTGATTCCACAAACGGGGTGACATTTAGCTCATGCTCTTAAAAAAATGAAACCTTCTTGTCTACTTTCAGAAACCGAGTAGAAGAAAACATGCAAGCCTGAAACATGTTAATCCATCTCAGGAACAAGGTCTCATTTTCACATGGCCTCTTTGCTCACAGTGTCTCAAATAAGTAACAGGGTTGAGCGTTTTAGCATAGAATTAGCAAGTACTCAACATTTGGTGAACTGACGTATATGTTTATGACATGAGGAGATTAACCTCGTAAATTCCTTGGAAGCACCGGTGATTCCTGCCCCCCGCCTCCCCCCCCTTAGGAACAACTCAGACAGCTTGCTTTGCTTTGCATGTAGTTACTGATTAAAAATCTTTAGTTTTTTTAATGAATAATTTACTTTAAGTCTATAATTAGGTAAACAAGGCTGTCCTTCCAAAGCCACTTGGTAGTCCAGACGGATTTGCAGCCAGTATTTTTGCAGCCAGCATCACAATATCTTAAAATAAAGAATGAATGATAGAAATTCCTGAAGACTTTTAAGACTTAAACTATTTTAGAAAATAAACTAAAGCAAACATTTCAAACAACCGAACAATAGAGAAAATAATAATGACTACATCTGATCAAATTATTTAGCTGATTTCTTAACAATGTTTATAATGTTTATATTTTAACAAATTACTAATCATTTGAACGTATAACTTATAAACAAATGTATAAAGGATAATAAAAGTAAAAAATGGAGGACAGTTAAGTAAATTGGTAGAAAACGAGTGATATAAAGTGGCATTTTGTCTAAATACTCTAAATACTATGCTTAACCACCAGCTTTGCCATTAGTGGGCCAACGGTGGTCCGCGATCCCCTTGCTATCAGGGAACAGTTTGATATTCTAGAGCCCCTTTAATGCTTAAGGTTATTTCTCTGAAACATGCACACAAAAAAGTATGTGTAATTAATGGGACAGAAATGACACCCCAACTGTGAAATCACCCAAAAATGCTCTTCTTCTTCACTGAAATAATGAGAGCAATTCTAGCGAGTACTGATCACTTTCCTAGTACTTCGGCTGGTTGAGGAGTGACCAATTTGTCCAGGTTGTACAGTTATGGGTTGTTTGTGTAGCTCTCTTTATAAAATTCTAAGGATTTATCTATTTTAAAAATGCATTTTTGCCTAAATATGAATACATATTTTATGTGTCAGGATTTTATACGCATATCAAAATCCCTGTAAAAGTATTTAGACACGGAGTATTTATATGAGCAAATATGAACACATCACTGTAATTTATATGTGGGGATATATACAGGCCGTATTCTTTGCTGCTGCTTTAGGCTAGTGTGCTGAGCGTTGACGGTAAACTGCAGATGTCTTGTGTTACTCTGAATACGGCTGCCCTGTGGAAGTGCTGCCTCTGCATACTGTACTTAATTACTTCTGGATGTGCTCCGCTCCTCCAGCTATTCCAAAATAACAAAGCCTCTCAAACAGCTGGCAGCACCGCAGTCATTCAGACGCTTCTGCTTTGTACTACACATCCACTGCTAATCTGTTTACCCTGCGAAAGAAACTGTAGAAACACAGAAACGGAGCACAATAAAAGCTGGATGTTTTGCCAGAACCTTTAAAATGCTTTTTAAATTTTTTATATATTTTTTTGCAGATTCGTTGTGATCCTGCCGCTCTGCCCCAGCTCAGGCCTTGTAGAAACACATGAAAATGTTCAGGTGGATTAGATTTAAATTGTGCTAGCTATGCACCATCTAACCCTGTAATGGTTTACAATTTCAGCCGCATTCTTAACCTGTTGCTTAAGAGCGAAAGACCCTGGCTGTATTTTCTTTGCACGGAGTCCAATGAAAGCATTTGATAGAGTCATGTCTTGGTTAATGTTCAGCAGCTGTTTGCCTGAGCACACCTTTCTGGGAGGAATGGGGGTTTGCTTTTGGAGGGAAGGTGAAGAAAGGTGAGGGAAGGTGATTGCACACACTGTCCATGCAGTTTACACTCTTATAGCTAAATCAGACTATAAGTCTTAAGCCTTACTCAGACAGCATTAGTTGTACATGGAGAGGTGGGGTGATTTTAGTCCCGTCTAAATGCGCCATGTTAGTCATTTTTATGGACTGGTCATTTTTTACGATTCTGCCCTCTTTTACTTGTTGTAAAATGAGGCGTAAAAATAACCTCAAGTTCCAACCTCAGAAATAAGTCATCATTTCCTGTGAGAAAGGAAAGTTTTTAGCATTTCTTAGGCATTTTGTTTCGTCCTTTAGTTAAGTTTAGTAAGATCATTCATGTGGTAAACCTCAGTCAAAGCCAGAAGACGAGCCAAAGGACTCCTCAGGTGCAGCGCTTCTAGCAGCTTTTGGCTAGTCATTGTGTAGCACAGCCTATAGCCTCCATACGTGTTTTCTGAACATGTAGCTGCTAATTTCCACACTAGAATTTCATCATTACTAATTACTAGTAAATAGGTTATAAGATCACTTTTTTTGGAGGTGACAGCAGCGTGCAAATCAAGTAGCCAGTCCCATCTCAGCCATTTATGGTGAGATTTCTTTTTTACAAACGTCCCGTAGTAAAATTTACATGACTCCACCTCCACCGAATGTAAGACTGTCTGATTGGGGCTTAGGTCAGACTAATATTAATGTGAGCATGGTTAATATTAAAGATGGATGCACAGTATCATCATCATGGTGATGATTCGTGGTAGAGCCGGCCAAAGTTTTTATAGTGCCCTAAGCAGATTTGAGGCCCCCTATACCACCACCTCAACACCAGATGCTTCATCATTCTATAGGCTACACTGTGTGTAATGTACCCACTATCATTAGCATTATCTGCTTTTGCCCAGCAGTGGCAGCAGCCAACAAAAGAAACTGATTAACCTAGTATTGCCGTGCCAAGTATGAAAAAACATTCATATAAAAATTGTTTTACCTGTGTAATATTATTTCGTTTTATTATTGAATGTTATGCTCCATAAGCAGCTGAGTAATTCAAGTATGCCTTGGGCTGGCTCTGATTTATGGAATAATCAAATGACTGCTCATTTAGGGCAAGACACTGCAGATGAATATTGGGACTTGACAGACGGCACAGCAAATCTTAGCCACTGATCATACCATGACATATTTAAAATATACATTATATTATATTTAAAATATATTAAAAAATTGAAGGATAAAGCTGTGTAAGGAACTTTTGTAGCACACTTCACCAAGGTCTGTAAGTAAAAGATGACAATTAGATATGCAAATGAGATGTTATGAAGTTAAATATGCAAATGTTTGTCTTTAGATGCGAGTTAGGTAAAAAAAAAAATAGAAGTTTTAGGGTGAGTACACTATCCAAAGAAGAGATTTAATGGATCTGATAGATTGGACATTTTTGAACTCTGAACCATAATTTCAACCATCAGTAATATGTTAAGAAAACCATCTGTCAAATTCTTCAGAACAGGGTTAAAATGTAATGCATGTGGATGTTCTAGATATTTGGTTCTGGATGTTGAGAAAAGCTGCTGAATGTACTGCAGTGAGAGCCAGTGAGAGCTCAGATAGCTCAGCTTAGAAAGCCGGGCTCTGAGCTCAGTGTCCGCCATGCTACAGCGCCTCTGAAGCAGAGAGGGTTAGGGGCCTAGCTCAAGGGCCCCAGACATCAAACCCACAACCGTGTGATCAGTAACACAGTGCTCTAACCACTGAGCCAACGCTGTCCTTAAAAGACCTGAGAGACCCACATTTGAGGGTTAGCACAACCGACGTGAACCATGTGGGTGGACCATGTCTGCGACCAGTGAATCACCAGTGCCAGGCATGCGTTGTCAGTGCATTACTGGAATAGCTGTGGCATGGCTTGCCGTGTGCAGGGGGTTGGTGTCTGCTAGTGCTGTACTTCTACCAAGAGCGACTATCCCCCAGTCACCATCCGGTTAACTCCACCACTGTGGTCAGTGGCAGGACCTGTGGTGTCTGTGGTGTCTTATCCAGCATATCCAATTTGGAATATACTGGAATATACTGGACTATACAGAACCAGTCAAAACGCCAAAGGCTCTTTTTATATGTATTATTTTCCACATTGTAGATTAACATGGAAGACATCAAAACAATGAAGGAATATGTGTTATACTTGGGATTCCTCAAAGTAGCCACCTCGACAGTCACCTGGAATGGTTTTCCCACCCCAGTATTCTATATATCCTAAAACCTTGAACGAAAAGGTGTGTCCAAACGTTTGACTGGCACTGTACTGTATCACGCAGTGCAGCGTTAACATTTACCATTTCCTGAAAGCACATTTGACAATGCTCCCAGCTGATGCCTGCACAGCTCTACTACACCTGGTCAGTCGAGTCAGGACGGGCTTGCTAATGAGCCAGTTAGCTGAATCAGGTGTGTTAGAGCAGGGAAATGAAACACTGAAATGTGCCTGGGCCCCCAAAACTACACGTAATTGAGTCTGGTGCACTTCACAGATTACAGGGGATGGCAGGTTTTCTAGACACCGATTCCGTTTAGGTGAAATTACAGTCATTGGAGTCCTCATTTTGTCCAGGATTAGGCAGAGCATGTATGCATGCAGACAGTGGAAAAACTCTGAATGATCCAAGTCCTTCAACACTTTGAAAGTATTGGAGATTTGCTCCTCGAACAGGAAAACAATCAGGGTTTTGTCAAAAACATGACTAATAGCGCTTGAATTAGAGGGAACGCTCCCTGATTGTGAAGAACTAATAGAACGGCTCAGTCTGAGCCGCGAATTGGAAACAGGTGTGCAATGAGCTCCAGCACAGATGTTTCATGTTGTAGATCAAATGAGATGAGAGAAAAGGATCCAGACACAAAAGAAAACCCTCCGCAGGCAGCAGTACGGGATGGAACGAGAGGAGGGAATGAGGGAAGGGGGGCGTACCGTCATAGAAGTTCAGCAGGCCCATTGATCAAATTCTTCTCGTATGATCAATGCTGATATTAAAATGAAGCCGTCTTCCAGAGTGTGTGAAATACGAGGCTTACGGTTACACGATGTCTGTAATGAGACAGCAGTAAGGGAAACAGCTTTGCAGTCACTCACAGTCTCTCACAGTCTTTCAGAAACATGCTGCCCATCACCGACACCTCAGCACAGCACCTGTGATTCACCATTGAGAGCTTAATGATGTGCTTAAACACATGGCGGAGGATCCTGACTAGGCTTGACTAAGGTACTCAGCAGGGTCTGGAGGAAAGGAGCTGCTCAGAGGAAGGCCTTGTGCTGGTGAAACGTAGAGTGCAAAGCTGCTTATCTGGCCAGTAAGTGTTAATCTACTCAGTAAAACACTGATATTAGAATCAATAATCAATAATACTACTAATAATATTCCTACACTGGCACTGTAGTCTCGGCTTTCCATTAGAACATCTCCAAAGCCAGAGTGCATGTATGGAGTACACCAAGAGAACAGTACAGGCATGAGCATCGGACCCCTACATTGAGGGACTCTGTTATGGCTCTGTTGTGCTGTCCAGAGCGTTTTACTGGTTGGAGTCCACTTAGATGGAAAGGAAAGGTCACTGCAAATCAGTGCAAACGTCTTCTAAATGGTCACCTTCATTATATAGTAAGAGGGGTCTTCTCTGGCCTTCTCGGTCACCAAATCTCAACCCAGCTGAGCAGCAATGGGAGATTTGGGGTGGTGTGTTAGACAGTGCTCTCCACCACCATCATCAAAAAACCAACAGTGGGGAGGTCGATCTTTTCAGAGACCAATGGACCATCCCTCCAGTCCGGTTCTGGAGAGGGGAAGGGGTTTAGGTACGAGGACATGGAAGACTGACAGTAGGCCGACTCTAACCAACTTACTGAAGAAGATCAGGAAGACCACTTGGACTAGAACTGGACGGTTTTCCTTCATAACTGACTTAAAGGTTGCCATTGGAGACTGCTAGTTTCCTGCAGGACACCTTTAGAAAATTAGAAACCCATCCAATTCTAAAATCAGCTAAACCACCAGACCTCTACGTTTTGATATCAAATCATATCTGCTGTATATCCCGGGAACTGCTGGTCTTAAAAACGATCTTGCCATCACCTTTGAGAACGCACTGGTCACTCCTTCTACAGAAGCTCGAAGTCTTGGTGTAGTCATGGATGATCAGTTATTGTTCTCAAGTCATGTTGTGAACGTAACTCGGTCCTGCAGATTTCTCCTGTACAACATCCGGAGAATTCCACCCTTCCTCTCTAGAGAGGCCACCCAGGTGCTCGTTCAGTCTCTCGTTACTTCAAGACTTGACTACTGCAGCTCTCTTCTTGCTGGTCTCCCTCTGCGCACCATCAGACCCCTGCAAGTTCAGCCATGTCACTCCTCTGCTGCTGCGTTCCCTTCACTGTAGCTTCCTGTAGCTGCGGCCCAGGTCATCAGATTCAGAACCCTGACTCTGGCCTACAAAGCCAAGACTGGACCAGCCAGCCCCTCCGTACTTGATGGCGATGGTCAAAAGCCTGATCTGCACCAAGAGCCCTTCCAGCTTCAAGTACGGCTCGGCTCGACCCGCCATCCTTTAAGATTCGCGGAAGACGAGCGTCAGAAGACAGACTTTTTTCTGTCCTGAACGAACTTCCCCTGGGTGTCCGAACAGCAGAGTCCAACGCTCACTGTCCTCAAACCCGGACTGAAGACCCTCCTCTTCCAAGAATACTTGGGCGAATAGCAGACTGGTCTCCTTACTGACTTGTGTTTAGTAGTATCTAAGATTAGAGGATCTTTGAATCTTTGAGGTTTTTCTTGGGTAAATAGCAAAGCACTTTTGTAAGTCGCTCTGGAGAAGAGTATCTGCTAAATGCCTTAAATGTAAATGTAAGTCAGATTTTTAGGAAAACACAAAACACCATCCATTACCAACCATTACAAAACCACCAGGAATCCAAACCTGTAATGGTTTCCAATGGCCTTTTTTTCCCAGCAAAGGTCTGTACAGTATATTGGCTTTATTCTCTGGAGTTATGAATAGGTGGAGCTACTATTTAGAAGAAATGTCCATCTTTATAATAGTTTCCATGCTGAAGTTTAACAGCTCCTTGAGTGTGGCTTGATTTTCTGTTTGAGTTTGACCAGCGTAATGAGAGCTGGACAGCAGCAGCTATCAGTGATGAAGGCCAGACAGCATCAGTCACTGGTTACTCAGCTTCAGGCCCAGAGGTAGATCATTACTCAGGATTTCAATGAGACAATTTAAGTGAAATACAGTCACAGTCTGGATAAAAGGTAATGACAGCAATAGCTGTCCCTCATTCCAATAACACACAACAATGAAGACCGAGGAAAAGATGATGAGGTAGGGGGACCATGTTTTGGTTCTTTAGAAAAGAGGACACTGGAAACCCATGGATGTCCACTGAGCTTGGGATGTTGTGGTCAGCCAGGCTTCAAAAAGGCCTACGTTAAAGGACTGTGGCAATGTGTGTGTGTGTGGTTGTGAAGGAGGACTGAACTTTAAGCCTACACTTTATGTCCAAATGTTTATGGACACCCATTCTAATGAACGCATTAAGTTGCACCCATTGCTGACAGATGTGCAAATGCACACAAACACACACAGCTTGTCTAGTCCCTGTAGAGAAGTACTGCCAATAGAATAGCACCATGCTGCCTAATAAAGCCAGATGTAGGGAAGAGGGGTATAAAGCCCCCCAGCATTGAGGTGTGGAGCAGTGGGAGAACTGTGTGTTCTCTGGAATGATGGTGGTGGAGCTCCATCCAAAACATTTCAGGATGAGTTGGTTAGTTGGGGATGATGAGGTCGGGTGGTGATCATCCAACATCCTGACCTCACTAATGCTCTTGTCATTGAGTGCAATCAAATCCTCACAGCAATACCCCTCCACAATCTAGTAGAAGGCCTTCCCTGGACAGCAGAGACTGTATAAGTGTATAATATATTTGAAATACTTTTGATTTCAGAAGAAACAATGAATGAGCAGGTGTCTCAATACTTTTGTCTATATAGTGTATATGACCAAATAATCAATTTCCATTTTAATAAAATGTAATAAAATGACCAATGGCTGACTGTAGGTCAGGAACATCTAGGCTCTGTTCACATTACCAGACTGAAGTGACTCAAATCTGATTTATTTGCCTTAATCTGATTTTTCAAGGCTGTTTTGACATGCCATTATAAAAAAATGCATAAATATCAATTTCAGATAACACAAAGAAGTGTTTCTGATTTTTTCAGAATATTTGGTCTGTTTGGTTCACAGGATTTTATATCTAAAACTGATTTGTGTTTATTTTTAGACTCCATGTGCCTCTTGGAAGTAGTTTGACTAATGACTGACTGCAGGTCTATGTTTCCATTATCAGACTGAAGTGACTCAAATCTGAATTCTTGCCTTAATCTGATTTTTCTAGGCTGTTTGGACATGCCAAACCAAATCTTTTCAAATATTGACAAATGAGACACTTTCATACATGGTCTTAGATTGAATATGTGTCTGATTTGTGACCATGGAACATGAATGTGAACGGTCAGATCGGATTTCATGCATCTTTTTGCCAGCACCGGCAAAGCAACCACGGATAAGAGGAGTGTTTTTTGTTGTTGTTGTTGACGGAGACGACGTACATAAACACAGATCTGTTCACATTACAGAAAGGCCTGCCTACGCCTGCCATTAACAGCGCTTTCAGTGATCAGATCGCATTTAGACTTCACTTGTCCGCATGAAAAGCCAGGTGTAAAC
>NC_132882.1:5444725-5462225 GCF_030463535.1 Salminus brasiliensis | reverse complement strand
CACCGCCCTCTGGAGTGTAAACCAGAGAGAACAGCATGTTCCTGAACCCTCACATGCGCGCACACACACACACACACACACACACACACACACACACAGTCCATTACAAGCCCCCTGGAGCTCAGGCTACACACACGCCACGGCCACACAGAAGTCTTTTTTCTGCACCTTTACGTAACAGCAGGCTTAGCTTTAGCCTAACGCTTCCCTCCTTCCGCCTCCGTCTGAGGCAGGCTTCCCTCGCCTCCTTCAAAGAAGCCCCCGATTACGTAATCTGCCTTTTTTGGTGCATTTCTCAGCGTTTGTACAAAAGGACAAGGAAGTACCACAGGCAAGAACCTGTCAGGCGGTGTTTGAAGGAAAGCGCACACACACACACACACACACACACAGAAGAGACGAGGCAGTGCTTTATGATAAGACTGCAGTTGTTCAAAGAGGAGAACCAATCAAACCCCTGTGATAGAGTTCACCATCACCCCATTAGTGCTGTCATTCAGACCTCAAACAGCCGTGACTGACGAACACACACACACACGGAGGAGGTGGGGTTTAGAGGAAGGAGAGACTGACGGAGAGAGAGAGAGAGAGAGAGAGAGAGAGAGAGAGAGAGAGAGAGAGACAGACTGAGAGAGGGACAGAGAGACTGACTGAGAGAGGGAGAGAGAGAGAGAGAGAGAGAGAGACTGACAGAGAAAGAGAGAGACTGACTGAGAGAGAGAGAGAGGAAGAGAGAGAGAGAGAGAGAGAGAGAGAGGAAGAGAGAGAGAGAGAGAGAGAGAGGAAGAGAGAGAGAGAGAGAGAGAGAGAGAGAGAGAAAGAGAGAGAGAGAGAGAAAGAGAAAGAGAGAGAGAAAGAGAGAGAGAGAGAGACAGAGAGAAAGGGAGAGAGACTGATTGAGAGAAAGGGAGAGAGAGACTGATTGAGAGAAAGGGAGAGAGAGACTAACTGGGTGATAGAGAGGGAGAAACTTACTGAGAGAGAGAGACTTGCTAAGAGAGACTGGCAGGGAGAAGGAGAAAGAGACACTAACAGGGAGGGAGAGAGAGAGAGAGAGAGATGAGTCACTGGTTTCTTTTTCAGGCAAGTTTTAAACCTTCAGTTTCTCCTCTCTCTCTCTCTCTCTCTCTCACACACACACACACACACACACACACACACACACACACAGCGTTCTTCAGCCCTGGCTCACAGCTAGAACCCTCAGCATTACTCCAGAACAATACTGCAGCATCAACTGATGTGGCACTGACCACACACACACACAATGACTGTAGTCACAGAGAGAGAGAGAGAGAGAGAGAGAGAGGGGGGGAGAGAGAGAGAGAGAGAGAGAGAGCAGACACAGTGGCTTATTCACCCAGACAGACTCCAATTAGATCAGGGCTGTTCTGCTGTTCCGCCAGTCTGTAAGAGAAGGGGGGTTCATTCTGCACCCCTCTCTTCTTAATCACAAATCTGACTGATCTATCAGCCTGTGCACTCCTGCCCTTAACATGGCTTTAGTATCTGGACAGTATCTGGATCTACTTTGACTTCCTGTAAGCAGTGGTCTCTGCTCCAGGAGACTGTGGACAGTTTAGAGGGACAGTGGGGGTTCTTCTACAACGCTGTGGAACAACAGACGGTTCTTGTATCCCTCTAAAGGCACATCAGAAAATGTGGCGGACTATTTAAACCGCAAGGGAACAAACTGTGTAGTTCTGCCCTCATCTACCGGGAAATAAGCACAAGAGCAAGTGCGCGCACACACACACACACACACACACACACACACACACACACACACACACACACACAAGAGAGTGGTCTCAGTGATCCGATCACAGGCTTTACATCTGGCTTTTCATGCCAACTAGTGAAATGCGAGGATGATCCGATCCCCACAAACGCTGCTAATGCCAAGTGTAAACAGGCCCCAAGTGTTTTTTCGGAACCCTTTTTTTTCTGAATACAGATATCTGCTGCTGCTACTGCACTATGGAGGTTTGGTGATGGAGCTGCAGGAGGAGAACCTCTCTCCAGAACTGCTGCTGTGTAACACTGAGTAACCCATAGAGTCATATCAGTGTAAAATCCTGTAGTATTACTCTACTGCCTCAGTTCACATGTTTCTCTACCTTTCACGGCTTTTGTGTTATTTTATTTAATTTTATTCCTTATTTATTATTTATTTGGTTTATTTATCATTATTCAAATACATCTTCTTATCGATTTCTTCCTGGTCAGGGCTGTGGTGGGTCCAGGGCCTATCCAGAATACACCCTGGACAGGGCAGTAGTCCATTGCAGGGTACCACACACAAGCATTCACTTACACACTCAAACCTAGGATCAATTAGCATATCTATATATATTATCAGAAAGTTTAAAGAGTATAACATGACAATCAACAGACCTCGGCCCGGTGCTCCAAAGAAGATTTCGCCTCGTGGGGTGGCAATGATGCTGAGAACAGTCAGAAATCGTCCTGCAACCACTCGGCAGGAGTTAGCAAATGACCTGAAGGCAGCTGGGACCACAGTTTGCAAGGAAACAATTGGCAACACTTTGCGCAACAATGGATTCACATCCTGCAGTGCCCGAAAGGTACCCCTGCTGAAGAGAGCACATGTGGAGGCGCGCCTCAAGTATGCCAATGATCATTTGAAAGATGAACCAAGTTATTGGGAGAAGGTTTTGTGGTCAGACGAGACCAAAATTGAACTTTTTGGCCTCAACTCCACCCGCCATGTGTGGAGGAAGAAAAATGCTGCCTATGACCCCAAGAACACTGTGCCCACCGTCAAGCATGGAGGTGGAAGCATAATGTTTTGGGGGTGTTTCTCTGCCAAGGGTACAGGGCTACTTCACCGCATCACTGGGAAGATGGATGGAGCCATGTACCGCACAATCCTGAGGGACAACCTCCTCCCCTCTGCCAGGGATCTGAAAATGGGCCGTGGTTGGGTCTTCCAACATGATAACGACCCTAAACATACAGCAAAGGCAACAAAGGATTGGCTCAAGAAAAATCACATTAAGGTCATGGAGTGGCCCAGCCAGTCGCCAGACCTCAATCCGATCGAAAATCTATGGAGGGAGCTGAAGGTCAGAGTTGCCAAGCGACAGCCCACCAACCTTCATGATTTAGAGAGGATCTGCAAAGAAGAGTGGGCCAAAATTCCCCCTGGTGTGTGTGCTAAACTTGTGGTTAACTACAACAAACGTCTCACCGCTGTGCTTGCAAACAAAGGCTTTGCCACTAAGTATTGAGTGTGTTTGGCAAGAGGGATCAAATACTTATTTTCCTCATTGAAATACAAATTAATTAAAATATATTCTTTAAAATTATATTCTGGATTTTTGTCTTGATATTCTGTCTCTCCATGTTAGAATATATCTACCATTAAAAGTGCAGAAGGATAGTGTCTTTATTAGTGGGCAAACAAAGAAAATCAGCAAGGGATCAAATACTTCTTGGACTCACTGTATATATAGCACATTTTAATTTCAGTTACTTTTATCACTTAATAATAATAATAATAATAATAATAATAATAATAATAATGTTAATTTTAGTTCATTTAGTTTTTATTAAAAAAAACTAAATAATTACATTAAATTTGATCATTTTGCTGTTTTTCAAATCAATTTGATCCATTTCTAAAAAAGTTAATTTTAATTTCATTTCTAGTTTTATTTTTGCCGTTTCGGTTTAATAATTCTTGTTTCTGATTCTTTCTCACTAATTAATTCTTAGTTTGTTTATTTAAGACATCTCAACCCACACAGCTATAGTTAATGTTAATGTACATAGATACAAAACCAATAAATAGCCTTATTAGCCTATATGACCCAACGACCTTCTTTTAGCTTACTGACTCCCTCTAGTTACATTCTAACTAAGTTGGATACCCCAAAATACAAAAAAACAAAAATATGGTCACCCCCTAGCGGTCAGACAGATGCTTTCAAGATAAAAAGGTAAAGGTGCACGTATTTGTCACTGTACACTGTACAGCGAAATGTGTCCTCCGCATTTAACCCATCTGGTAGTGAACACACACTCACACACACACACGTGTTAGGGGCAGTGAGTACACACACACACCCAGAGCAGTGGGCAGCCAACTCCAGCGCCTGGGGAGCAGAGAGGGTAAAGGGCCTTGCTCAAGGGCCCAACAGTGGCAGCTTGCCGAGCCCGGGAATCGAACCCACAACCCTGTTATCAATATCCCGGTGCTCTAACCGCTGAGCCACCACTGCCCTGAAAATTGCGGACATTTATTTGAATTGTATATTTCAATTTGTTTAATGACCCTGATTTTGGCACTGATGATGATCAGCACACATTCAACCAAGTGTATCCAAACTTTTGACCGATACTGTACCTCCCAGTGAAAACAAAGATTGTCTAAAAAAACAAAGATTGGTTGATTTCTCAGCCTGTAAAATGCACATGTACAGATGGTGGTTTGTATTTGCTGCAGTGGTCAAATGTAAATGACATTCCTCACCTGTAGGGGGAGCCCAGGAGCAAGAAAATACAAATTCTCACATAACACTGCTTTAACTTGTGTTGACGGCCTGTAGTGGTGTCTTACCTTCAATTAAATTAGACTCACACTTGTCTCCAGCCTGGCCATTGTAGCAACAGCTATTGACTCTTTGCTCATTCGACCAAAATAGCACCTAATATAAAACCTGAGTCTGTTCTGAATTTGGGAAAAAGAGAACATCACCTGGGCCTGACCTCAAGTACAGCACATCTCTACGTTCTCCTACCTGAGTAGCATGATTCACGCGTATGTCACTCTGGATATAAGAGCATCAGACAGTGCCTTGTGTGTTCTCTGTACCTGTGAGCTCAATCGTGCAACCTCACTTGTCAGAAACCTTCTTCCCATAAGAACGTCAGCCTGTTCTCTTCATTTTGAGAGATGCTCTGTGTCTGGAGAGCAGTGAAGGCCTCATGTGTCAGTACAGCTGTGCTCCGAAAGCTCTGGGAGTCTGCTGTGACTCCACTGGCCCTGAACACAGCTGAATGGAGCTATTCATTACTCCAGTGTGTGATCATTAACCGTCCATCACTCCATACCCCAACCCACAACACAGAGCCAAACACATGGTATATATAATAATAATAATAATAATAATAATAATAATAATAATTTAATAATTATTATAATAGTTATGTATTAGTACAAAGCACACCACAGACTTTAGTAGACATTGTGTCTTCTTCAAAGGTTCTATAAAAATCCAATGTTCAATGTCCAAATATATGTGGACACCTCTTCTTATAACTGCTTGCAGCTATTTTAAGTTGCACTCATTGCTAACACCAATGCACACACACATACAGCATGTCTAGTCCCTGTAGAGAAGTACTGCCAATAGAATAGGACTCTCTGTAGGAGCAGATCAACATGAACCTATTGGCTCCATGCTGCCTAATAATGCCAGGCGTGGGCTAGTAGAGGGGTATAAAGCCCCCCAGCTTTGAGCTGTGGAGCAGTTGAAGACCTGTGTTCTCTGGAATGATGGATGATGGTGCTCCATCCAATACTTTTGGGGTGAGCTGGGGAGCTGGGGATGATGAGGTGGGATGGGGATCATACGACTTCTTGACCTCATTATCACTCTCGTCACTGAATACAATCTGAATACACTGAATGCAATCAAATCCTCACAGCAGTGCCCCAAAATCCAAAATCTAGTAGAAGCCTTCTTCTCTGGACAGTAGACACCATTACTCCAACAAAAGCAGGATAAACTCTTTTTAATACCTATGAATTCAGAATAAATCAATGAATGAGCAGGTGTCCCAATACTTCAGGCCATATAGTGTAAATTTCACCATAGTGGTTTATACAATTGCGGACATTTATTTGAATTGTATATTTCAATTTGTTTAATGACCCTGATTTTGGAAGAATCGATAAGTGAGCAGGTGTCCCAATATTTTTGTCCATATAGTGTATACATAACCATGGACAGCCTAAACCTCTTCTTACATGTACATTCACTGAAAACTTCCATAGAAGACTTGTACGCCTACTTATCCGTGCAATTATCTCACCAGCCAATCACATGGCAGCAGTGTAATACACCAAATCGCTCAGATACGGGTCAGCAGCTTCAGGTAATGTTCACATCAACCAACCAACAATAGCTTGGTCAGGCTGGTCACACTGGTAGACCAACATGGTCTATAATATAGGCCTTATAATATGTTGGTCAACTACTTTGGTCATAGTGGTTGATTAGCTTGGGCCTACTGGTTATGCTGGTCAATCAGCATGGTCATGACAGTCATGCTGGTCAACTACCTTGGTCATACCGGTTGACTAACTTGGTCAGGTTGTTCATACTTGGTGGACCAGTGTGGTTATACTGGTCATGCTGTTTAACTACCTTGCTCAAACTAAAAGACCAGCATGGTCAGGTTAATCGTGCTGGTAGACCAGCATGGTCATTATTTTGGCCATTTGAGTATGGTTGCATCCCTTTATGGCCACAGTTTACCCATCCTCTAATGGCTACGTCCACAAAAGCACAGGTCTTTCAAACTGGTTTCATGAACATGTCAATCAGCTCTTCAGAGGCCTTCCCAGTCAGTGGATCTGAGCATGTCAGAGTGGCTGAGTCAAGGGTATGGTATACATCCCCCCCATACATCGATCAGGATTAGGCCGTTTAGGACCCCCCACACATTCTGAGAAATGAACTCAACCTCATGCAGGTTGGAGGAGGAGTACAAAAACTGTGTGTGGGTGTGTGAGTGTGTCCACATTTGTCTGTATGTGTTAGCGCGTATGTGACCCTGTGTGTTTTGGGTCGTAAGTTGCATGGAGTTATTAATAATGCAAAAGGCACCTGTCCTTCAGATAAACAAAGCACAAACCACCACGTCTGAGCTGAAAAGCCCAGGGGACTGACTGTGAGCCTGAGGGAAAACACCTTTATACTACAGCTTCAATGGCCTCGGCTGAACGCCGCTGTAGGGCTCTGTTGGCTTTGGCATGTGGGAGATACCTGTGCATAGACCACAGAGGCTCTGTTGAAATACAGGCATCAGAAAACACAGCAATCCCAGCAATCCGTTTAAAACATGCACTGGGCAGATGGTTTCAGATGGTCTAAGCTGGTCTTTGGTGGTCAAGATGGTTCAAAAGCTGGTAATCTGGGTAAAAACCTAACCTATGTTGATAAACCAGCTGGTTAAACTGGTTGACCAGCCTAGGTCTTGACCAGCATAGCATATGTTTTCATTTGAGTTTGAGGGACTAGCTCGTCTATCAGCATGGTCAACTTGACCAAGGACCAGTGGTCACACTGTTTGACCAGTTTGGTCAAGCATGACTAACTTGGTCAGATTGATCATACTGGTGGACCAGTGTGGTCATACTGGTCAGGCTGCTCAACTACATTGGTGAAACTGCTTGACTAGTTTGGTCAGGTTGGTCACACTGGTAGATCAACATGGTGAATATGATCATGCTGGTCAACTACCTTGATCATAGTGGTTGACTCGCTTGGTCATACTGGTTAAGCTGGTCAATCAGCATTGTCATGATGGTCAGACTAGTCACATTGGTAGACCAGCATGGTCATTCTCAACTACATTGGTGAAACTGGTTAACTACCTTGGTCACACTGGTAGATAAACATGGTGAATATGATCATGCTGGTCATAGTGGTTGACTAGCTTGGTAATACTGGTTATGCTGGTCAATTGGCATGGTCATAATAGTCATGCTGTTTAATGACCTTGGTCAATTTGGTCAGGTTGATCATACTGGTGGACCAGTGTGGTCATACTGGTCACGTTGTTTAACATCCTTGGTCAAACTGGTTGACTAATTTGGTCAGGCAAGTCACATTGGTAGACCAGTATGGTCATTCTCAACTACTTTGGTGAAACTGGTTAACTACCTTGGTCATACTGGTAGACCAGCATGGTCAGGTCGGTCACACTGGTAAACCAACATGGTGAATTTGATTATGCTGGTCAACTACCTAGGTCATAGTGGTTGACTAGTTTGGTCCTACTGGTTATGCTGGTCAATCCACATGGTCATGATGGTCATGCTGTTCAACTATCTTGGTCATACAGATTGACTAACTTGGTCAGGTTGGGCACACTGGTAGACCAACATGGTCATTCTCAACTACATTGGTGAAACTGGTCAACTACCTTGGTCATAGTGGTCAGTCATTCTGGTCATGGTCATGTTAGTCATGCTGTTTAACAACCTTGGAAATACCGGTTAATCATACAGGTGGACCATGCTTGTCAACTACCTTGGTCACAGTGGTTGACTAGCTTGGTCATACTGGTTATGCTGGTCAAGCCACATGATCATACCTGTTGACTTCACATGGTCAGGTTGATCATAGCATGCTGCTTAACCACATTGGTGAAACTTGTTGATTAACTTGGTCAGGTTGGTCACGCTGGTTGACCGGCATAGCCATAATGGTCATGCTCAACTACTTTGGTGAAACTGGTCAACTACCTTTGTCATACTGGTAGACCAACATGGTCATTATTTTTGCCATTTGAGTATGGTTGATGACCATGTGTATCTCTACATGACCACAATTTACCCATCCTCTAACGGCTACTATGATCATGCTGGTCAACTACCTTGGCCATACTGGTTGATTAGCTTGGTCATACTGCCAGTGCTGGTCAAAATGGTCATGCTAGTCAACTACCTTGATCATACTGGTGTTTTAAAGTTGATCTTCTCCTTTGTTCTTCTAAATCCACCTTTAAAACCTGGAGGGTTTCTGATTGATCAAGTAACAGACAGGTGTACTGAACCTCTGAAGCTTTATCGAGCAGGATTACGGCGAGAGAATGACGCCATCAATAACCAACAGCTGGAGGACTTGAGCTGATCCTGCTATTGAACCATTAAGATGTATTAGAGGTGGGGCAGGAAGCATCATAGCCTCTAGATCAGTGGGGAAAGTTCACAGCTACAGTGTGTGTCTGTGTAGGTGGAGTAGGATTTACTAAGCAGCCCCCCAGCTACAGCATGGGAGATAGGCTTTCTCTTCCATCTACCACCGTTAAGGCTAATAACAGCTCTCTGCACCATGGACGCTTATGAGAGATGAAAGCCATTGTGGTCAGAATGGCTGGTAGCCTACATGCAGAATCGCAATGCATTATAGCGAGATCAAAGGAGATCTTACTGTCTAATTAGAGCATAAAGGTCATACATGAAGCACAAAGCCATCAACGGTTATTTCTGTTTGTACATTCTTAGTACATGTCCAAATATTTGTGGACGCCCCTGCTAATGAATGCATTTAGCTACTGAAGTCCGGCTTGCTTAGCTTTGCTCTGGAGCTACAAGGATAATGTAGCTAACAAGAAATGATTAGCAAGATTAGCATGGTGCTAACTGCCTGCCTACATCACTACACACTCTCTTTACACCATGTGGGGGGGTTCAGTAATCTCTACTTGACCTGTTTACGTGGTTTAAGTATGATACCATGTGTTCTATAAACATGGGCCGAAGGATATTAGCATAGCTAACAACATCAGCAGCCGTCGCCGAGCCTGATACACTGTCTATCCAAATATTTGTGGACACCCCTTCTAATGAATGCATGCAGCTACTTTTAGTTGCACTCACTGCTAAGACAGAGGTGCAAATGTACACACAGACACACACACACATATACACAGCTTGTCAAGTCCCTGTAGAAAAGTACTGTCACTAGAATAGGACCCTCTGGACAGGGTGTAAAGCCCCCCAGTATTAAGCAGTGGAGCAGTGAATATGAGCTATGCATCCCCTCAAATGATGGTGGTGCTCCATCCAATACTTTTGGGATGACATATCCTGACCTCACTAACACTCTCGTCGCTGAATGCAATCAAATCCTCACAGCAATGCAATCACAATCTAGCAGGAAGCCTTCCCTGGACAGTAGAGACAAGTTACAAACCCTTAAGACCCTTGATTTCAGAAGAATTAATGATTGAGCAGGTGTCCCAATACTTTTTTATATATATATATTTTAAGTAGGATTGTCAAACAAACAATTTAAAAAAATCATGATATTATATGTAGGTAATTGTGACCCTGCTGAAAAAAATAGCCTGGTCAGCTCATGCTGGTTAACTCTTGACCAGTATAGGGTATGTTTTCATCATAAGTTTGATGGTTTAGCTGCTCTACAAGTATGACCAACCTTAACAAGCTAGACAACCAGTATGGCCAGTACGTTTCTTATTACCTCCAATTTCCTACCAATTACTATATGCTATAAGAACAAAAAAGTATTGGGACACCTGCTCCCTGCTTGTATATAGCAACAAAAGCGTTAGTGAGGTCAGGATGTTGGATGATCACCACCTCACCTCATCCCCAACTCATCCCAAACTTACTGGATGGTGCACCAACCATCATTCCAGAGAACACAGTTCTTCCACTGCTTTACAGCTCAAAGCTGGGGGGCTTTATGGTTCTGTATGCTTTTAAAGGTTCATGTTGATCTACTTCAGGTGGTCCTATTCTATTGGCAATATGTCAGTAATTATTTTAGTGGTCTGTGTACCCCAAATTGGTCTCCTTTGCAGTCCCCTGTCCAGTCTGCTGTCCTGGTTCAAGTCCACTCACATGTTCCCACACCCCTGTCCGGTCTCCTGTCCTGTCCCTATCCTGTCAATGCATCAGTCACCTGTATATGCGTGTGTCCCAGTTTCATCTCCTGTCTCATCGTCTGTTCTGTTACCTGTCTACTCTGCTGTCTAGCCTGTTCTTTGTCTCCTGCTCTGTGGATTTTGTGCTGGCCTGGCCCTGGGGTGTTGTTGTTCCATGCCCCTGAAGGTGTGGGTTAGGGGAGGGCTTCTGTCACGTATAGCCCCGCCCTTGGCCCTGTGTCTTCTCTGCTTTCTCTTTTGTCTTGTCCTTGTCTTATTTACTACTGCCAGTTCCAGTCTACCGATGAGCCAAAACACTGTGAACACCCACAGATGAAGTGAATAATGCAGATTATCTTGCAGTGGTGATGCATGTAAAGGTCTGGGATGTCTGGTAGATGGTATCAGAACAGTCGGTTCTCATAGTTGTATGAGGGAGCATCATTATTAGGAACTTTAAGCATGACGTGTTACATTTTCAATACAAATATCAATGCTAGATGGTCATTGTAGACCGGCAATCCCACCAAATGACCTTAAAAAAAAGTTTGTGTGGTCCAGTATTGTATTCAAGAGGCTTTGGCAGCAGTAGAGCACAGTTTGACCACAGTTTACACCTGGTCACTTCATGTGACTGGTATCTGGACTGTATGTTGGTAAGATTTTAGCTATATGTGTTAATAGTTAAATGCGTAAGACTAAAATCTGGCCGCTGTGTGGGATGGAATATGCAAATTCGCTTGCTGCGCTACATGTATTACTGGTATTTTGGTTGTACTGGGAGGGGTACAAATGTTTACATTGCTATAGCATGCGTCTCAGACCACCTCCTGAAGTGAGTATTGGGTCCAGTTATAAACCTGATACTCAAGATCCATTGAGCAACAAGGTGTTGACAGGGTCTTTTAGTAGCTGGTGTTGTTTTATGATGGTTTACAATAGAAGTTTAATAATCACGGCTCCTTTATACACCAATCTGTTTAGATACCTATGACTTTTGCACAGTACTGTATACACCAATCAGCCATTGCATTAAAACCACCACTCTGGTTCCAGTGGCACCTGTCAAACTGGGGGGATCTATTAGGCAGCAAGTGAACAGCCACTCCTTGAAGGTGATGGAGGTGCTGGAAGCAGGACAAATATGGACAAGCATAAGAATCTGAGACATCTGACAAGAACCAAACTGTGATGTTCTAGACGACTGGGTCAGGGGGTGTTTGTGGCATGCAGTGGTCAGTACCTACCAAAAGTGCTCCAAAAAAAGGACAACAGGTGAGGCAAAAACAGGGTCATGGGCTCATTGATGTTCATGGAGGCTCCACCTCACCTCACGTACAGGATCTGCTGCTAAAGTCTTGGTGCCAGGTACCACAGGAGAACCACTTCAGAAGCCTTGTGGAGTCCATGCCCGACGGGTCTGAGCTGTTACAGTGGCACAAAGGGGACCTACTCCATATTAGACAGGTGGTTTTAATGTTATGGCAGATTGGTGTGTATATGTTTGGGGACCTGTGTTGCTTCTTTAATGATTCAGGTACACAAGCAATGTTTAGGCCTAACGGTTAACAGACGCTACAGGCAGTGTATGATGTGAAAGGATGGGAAAAACGTTGGGGGAGAGGCGCAGGGATGGTCTCACCCTCGTCCGAAAATACCTGGGAGTGTCGATCAGGTAAAGCCGGGCCTATTTTTAGACTCTAACATTAATCTTCAGTGATAATGTGAACATGTAGCTAAGGGACCGCTGGGCTGTCACAACAACGCCACTGTCTGCATTCTCTCCACTACAGCACACTCATCCTCCCTCTCGCGCCACCTTTCACTCTCTCTTCTCTCTCTCGCACACATTTTTCATTTGTTTGAATGAATTTGGGGAGGTGATGAGGTGGGGTGGTGATGATCATCCAACATGCTGACCTCACAAATGCTTCAGTCACTGAATGCAATCAAATCCTCACAGCAATTCTCCTCTAAAATCTAGTAGAAAGCTTTCTTCTCTGGTCAGTAGAGACTACAACAAAAGCAGGATCAACTCTTTTTAATACCCTTGATTTCAGAAGAAACCGTCCCAATACTTTTGTCCATATAGTGCATGTGTGTGTGTGTGTCTGTGAGGGTGGTATTGTTGTGACCTGATCGCAGTAGAGCAGAGGAGGATTGTGGGTAATGGCTGGTGTCTCTTGGGCCGTGCGGGGTGTAAATGACATGCAGTTTTGTCTCTCTCTCCCCTGCCGTCAGAGCGGTGCACACACAAGCTTTCAATTCCCCTCACCGTCATCGCACACTCCACCGAGACTCACACACACACACACACACACGCACGCATGGGACCTGCAGGTTAATAGAGATCAGACCTGCATGCTAAGGGTGTGTGTGTGTGTGTGTGAGAGAGAGAGAGAGAGAGAGAGAGAGAGAGAGAGAGAGAGAAAGAGCATGTGTCTGGGGTTGTGGAACAATGTGTGTGTGCGTATATGTGTGTTATGAGTGTGTGTGTGTGTGTGTGTGTTGAGGAGGGAGAGAAAGTGGGAGAGAGACCCTCTTCCACTTTCTCATTAACTTGCCCTCGCCACCTTCCCTTGAGGGGAATTGAGGGCTCTGTTCCATTACGGAGTATGCTGAAGTGAAGTCTGTTAGATGAGCCCTTGGAGGAGCAAGTCATCAAGTCAACAAGTGCAGACTTCAGCAGAAGATCCCTTAAAAACGAGGCCTATTATAGGAACCTGCAATACTCTGTAGACACCTTCTCATCCAGCACTTCTTCTGCAATCAAGGGTATTAACACTAATCTACTCCTCTGGGAAAGCTTCCTGCTAGATGATGGGACATAGCTGTGAGCATTTGATTGCACTCAGCCACAGATCATTAACAAGGTCAGGCACTGATGTTGGAAAATTGGTTCTAACTGATCCCAAAGGTACTGAATGTTGGTACTGAGTTGAGTGTCCGGCGCTGGGCATTGTGTCCTGTTCTTTTGGCAATGCTTCAGCCATAACATTAAAACCACCTGCCTAATATTGGGTAGGTCCTCCTGGTGCCATCCAAACAGCTCCGACCTGTCAAAGCATGGACTCCACAAGACCTCTGGGTCAAGGTGTCCTGTGGCATCGGACACCAGAAAACTAGCGGCATCCTTTCTGGTCCTGTAAGTTGTAAGGTGGGGTCTCCATGAGCATCAGTTAACATTGGGCCCCCATGATCCTGTCGCCGGTTCTTGTCCTTCCTTGTAGCACTCTTGGTACCCCACAACACCCTACTACACCTCATCCCCAACTCCGCAACTCATCTGAAAGGAACTGGATGGAGCACCACCACCACCACCATCATTCCAGAGAACACAGCTCTTCCACTGCTCCACAGCTCAATGCTGGGGGGCTTTATACCCCTCTAGCCCACGCTTGGCATTAGGCGAAGTGTCATTAGGTTATCGGCTTTAGAGGGTCCTATTCTATTGGCAATACTTCTCTACAGGAACTAAACAAGCTGTGTGTGTGTGTGTGTGTGTGTGTGTGTGTATATATGCAACCTAAAGTAGCAGAGTGCATTCATTAGAAGGGGTGTCCATAAATATTTGGACACACAGGGGACCTGCACTATTTCTGCTATGGGACACTTCTCAAAAAGAACGGTGTGTATATATGTGTGTGTGTGTGTGTGTGTGTGTGTAGATATACATGACTCTCACATGCAAATAAGCCTGTTCTGATGGACAGCCGCTGTCTAGCTGCCTGAATTTCAGTGAAGCGAGTAAAGTACAGCCGACCTGCATGCAAAGTTCAGCCTTTCCCCACTCTGAGAGCTCCACCTGCTCCACTTCCATTCCTACATCCGAGGTGAAAATTGATTCTGTGGAACGCCACCATTAATTAATCAGAGCCTGCCTTTATCAGGAGCAGCCACAGCAGTGGGTCCACTCTTTAAAAATGCAAAAAGGAGCGTGTGAAATAAGGCCCTGTGCACTTAACACAGCACGGCAGACAGACTGGGGGGACGCTTAGAGGCTTCCTGTATCTTTAACCCTTAGAGATCTATATCTATGTAATATTTGTGTGGCTGTTAATTCATCTTTCAACTGCCTTCCATTCATACACTATATGTCCAAATATTTGTGGACACCCCTTGTAATGAATGCATTCAACTACTCTACGATGCACACATTACTGATTAATGCACACACACTTAGACAGCTTGTCTAGTCCCTGTTGAGAAGTACTGCCAATAGAATAGGACTCTCTACAGGAGCAGATGAACATGAACCTATTGGCACCATGCTGGCTAATATCAGGCGTGGGATAGAGGGGTATAGAGCCTCCCCCATTATTAAGCTGTGGAGCAGTGGAAGAACTGTGTTCTCTGGAATGATGGTGGATGGTGCTCCACCCAATACTTTTGGGATGAGTTGTGAGTTAGGGATGATGAGGTGAGGTGGTGATCATCCAGTGCAATCAAATCCTCACAGCAATTCTCCTCCACAATCTAGCAGAAAGACTGTGAAACAATGAATAAGCAGGTGTCCCAATACTTTTGTCCATATAGTGTTTGTGAACCCCTAGAACATGAGCCCTCTGAACTGTACTGGAGGTAGATACAGTACACTGCTTGTCCTTCCAGGACACTATAGGCACTAATTCCATCTCTTACCCCCCCATCTGACACCACCCAGCGTCGGCCTGCCACACCCAAGCCCTGCACTGAGTCCTCTCTAACATATGGAGAGGAATCAGAGCAGAACTGTGGTCTGGGCTTTAGTCAGAAGGTCACACAGACCGCGGACCGGTGGGGGGCGGGGACGGGGGGGCCTCAGATCTACGCCGAGCTGAGCGAGGGAAGCAGCAGAGACTTGGACGGAATAAAAAACAAAAGGCCACGTCTCATTCGGGGCCGGTCAAGTCGCATTAGAGCGGGGCCATACTGTTTCTCATTAGCCTCCTGCTGGGCTGCACTCTGCTGCTGAGCTGGAGGAGGAGGAGGAGGAGGGGGAGTCTGTGAGGGAGGGAGGAAAACAGAGCAGGAAGAAGGAGGAGGAAGAGTAGGACAACAGAAGGAGAAGTGGCAGGGTGGAGGAAAAGTGTTTACCTGGGGAGAGACTATTATGCACACACACAGGCGTCCACATATATATGTATTTGCACACATAGTGGGCTGCGTGGATATTAATTAATGAATACTTAATTAATAATTAATTAATACATTTGTTGAGAGTTTTAATAAACTAAGAATTGTGGACCACTGCTTGTTTTTCATTTTTCCATTAAAAAAAAAAATCTGAAAAAGTACTCCTGACCACAGAGCGCTGTTGGAGGGTTCAAAGGCGTTATCTCCTGCTTCTTGACGAACAGGCAATTAGACAGTTGCTCCACCTTATTTTCCATTTAACAGTTGGGAACAATTCAGAACTAACTCAGAGTTAACTAACCTTCTCTAAGTAAATGGTCACCCAGCCTGACCTGCTGGAAGATTGCGCACTGAGGTCCCCTCTACCTGCGTCAGACCAGCTGCCACCTACCAGTCCGACCAGCAGGCCCACCACCCACCACCACCCATACCAGACCAGCGGCCCACCCTCCTACCACTGCTACCTGTTTAATGACCATGTTCAAACCTAAATGGACTCTTAACTATCTGCACTATTAATATCACCACTATTAACTATCTACACCATGATTATTATACTATGATTATGATCAGAGCAGTTCAACAGTTTAGATGATTTAGTAATTTTTATCAATAATGTTTAAATAGTTCTGATCAGAGGAGGACGGGTCGGGTCCCCCTTGTGAGTCTTGGTTCCTCCCAAGGTTTCTTCCTCCAGCTCTGAGGGAGGTTTCCCTTGCCACTGTCGCCGTTGGCTGCTCACTGGGGGTCTTTGGTCTTTTGGGGGTCTCTTCTTACGTTATTTCTTTTTTGTCTCTGTCTTTTACTAATTACTAATTATGTAAAGCTGCTTTGTTACGACAACAGTTGTAAAAATCAGGGGTTACTGTCTTGGATGGATAAATGCAGAGGGGGGAGTGGCTAAGCAGTTAGAGGACCGGCTATTGACGATACCTGGGGACAGCAAGCTGCCACTGTTAGGCCCTTGACCCTTTCTGCCCACCGCTCTGGGCACATGTACCCACTAATATCATGTGTGTGTATGTGTGTCCAACACTAATAGTGAATATGGGTGTCTCTATCTTTGTCCACTATAGCCCTTCCAAAGAGGACCTGCATCTGTGGTTGAAGTGCATGCACAAGCAGATGGACCATCATGACCTGTATGACCAAGCTTGGTGACCCGCATAACCAGCAAGACAAGGCTGGTTGACCAGCAAACCAACAGGACCATGCTTATCAACCAGCATGATCAAGCTTGTTGACCTGTATGACCAGCGTGACTAACCTGGTCGACCAACCTAGGAGCTGGTTAACCTAGCTAGCTTACCAGGACAGGGTATGCTTCCGCCTGGCTGACCAGCCTCCAACCACCCTGGCCATCAAAATCCAGTGTAGGCCATCTGAAACCAGCTCATGGTCTAGCTTAGTCAGGTTGATCATGCTTGTAGAGCAGCTGAACCATCAAATACTGGTCAAAAGCCACCAACTGGACCAGCCTGAGAAGCTTGACCAGCTTGAGCTTGCCATGCTGGGTTTTCTGCCATGGATGCAGAGGAGGAGTGCTGTTGTACTGCTGAGCAATGGTGGTTAAGTGTGCTTGCCTTCCTTCCTCCTTGATGTTCTACAGCTACGTCTGTGAGGCTGAGTCTTCGTGCTGGACGGCTGAGCGGAAAGCTCCTCTACAGATCCTCTACGCTCATCCTCCCTTTCCAAAGTCACATCAGGCCACAGCTCAACCACCAACGTCTCC